>NC_050580.1:200607518-200860018 GCF_011100635.1 Trichosurus vulpecula
ACACTTTGAGTCATTCCGTCCTGGGGATCTTCTAGGAAGGCACATGCCTAATGACTCTAGATGGGTTTCCACCACAGAATACAAGGGCCTATGGTTTTTATTCAGACAGTACATTTTCAAGGCAAGTCACTGGGAAGTGTCCAGTTCCAAGAATGGACATTGAAGAAGAAAAAAAAATCTGAACCAGCTTATATGGTAAATGTTTCTATATGAACAGACTAAAGAAACACAAAACTTACTTAAATTCTGGTTAGTGTTTGTGTACATGAATCACTTAGGAAGCTATTCTCAAGATACCAGCAGAGACCAAGGAAACCACCTGAGCCGAATTGTCCCTGCAAATGAGTTTCTAGATTGCTTTTTCTTGGCTTAAACAATGGACTGTCCAAATTGTCAAGAGGAGGAAGCACTCTCAAGTAGAGAAAATTATTTATCGTGTTCCTCTATTGTAATGAAAGAAAGCCAACAATTCCAGAGAAGCAAGGTTGTGACCTTCCTGGAGTCCTCTTTGCTAAGGAAAACATTACTACTTCCACTAATCAAGAGGCCCAGAAGACCAGGCCCTTGCCAGGTGGGCGAAATGTCTCTGGCTCAAATTTCCCAATGGTGTAGTCAATGAAGGATTTAGAAACATTTCTTTGGAAGTTTTTTATTCTGATCACATTCCAGGTTTCCTTGAAGAATAAAAAAAATTTTAAAAAACCACGATGATGAATTGTTCAAAATTAAGAACTTTTCCATCTGTACAATGCCTATGCCCAATGAAATCTAAATAAAAGTGTCACTTCTCAAGGATGTCTCCTGTCCTGATTGCTGTTCAAGAGGGGCCTGAAATGTCAGAATCATGTGATTTATGCTCTTATCTTCAGGGTGCACCCACAGCCCTCTCCTTAGCTGTCTCTTGAATAACTTGGCCCGAGTGGTCCTGAAGTGATGGTACACCTTTAAGAAATGAGCAGGATGGACTGGAAGTTCACCAAAGTATACAAGTTGTATTGAAAGTACAGGAAATTCAGTTCTCAGTTTCAAATGCTCCTGATCAGTCCCACCAACCCAAAGCCAAAGGGCAAAGGCATGGGTTGGACACACTGATTTCTCTTGTTAACATCTTACAGTCTGGCCTGTGATGAAGGGCTTTTTTTTTTCTATCTAAGGTGGATGCTGGTACAGAGTCTCTGAATATACCTGTTTGCAATTACTGATTGAGTACACACCTCATGAATACAGAAGCTCTCCAGAAGACTTTTGGAGGCTGATATCATCTCAGTGTCATTTTTTCTCTAGGGATTTGGGTCAGATTCTTATTATTAGCTTGTTTCAGGTTTATATGTTTTAGGTCACAGCATCCTCATCCTGTAATCATCACCAGCTTCAGGGCAGCATTCATTTCATTGAGGATTGTGTTGAGAAAGGACCACTTTCCCACACCCGTGTCAGCAGCAACATTTAGCTAGGTTTGGCCAAATTTATCTAAGGTGGTTATTCATCTTTCATTTTCAAAGAGGACCAATGACATCACAGGATGATGTCTTGATTTACAAGTGAATTGGATTTAAGTGAGGAAGGGTTGCACAGAGTCGCCAGCCTCACTTTCTTCCAGAGTCATCAAAGTCCAGTGGCAAGACAGAAGTCAGGATAACTGGTCATGGCCCTGGATGCAGCGGGTGACCTTGGCATCTTCAATGTCTGACCAAGCTCTAAGTGCTCCCCAGAGCCTGCTTCAGCAATTTTCATGGCCATTGGAACAAATTGTTTTTCTATCTGCCTGTTCTTCAAAGGGGAGTCTTTACATATTTGGGGTCAACATCCCCCTGATTCACCAATGGAGAACACCTGAAATTAAAGGCCATGATATGAAGGATAAGCCAGCAAAGGAGATGGAGAAGGTTTCACCACGTCTTTTCACTGCTCAAAAACTTCCAATGATACAGATTAAAACATAGAAATTCTGATTAATTAGCTGGGGTGAGGGAGCCAGCAGTATTCTTGGTTCTATAAAATGGGGGAGAGCAAAGGAATAAGGAACAAAGAGGGGAACAAGGTTTTATTAAGTGCCTACTATGTGCTTTTACCTTGCTAAGTGCTTTACAAATATGATCTCATTTAAGATTCACAACAACCCTGGGGAGTGGGTGCTATTGCTGAGGAGCCTGAAGCAGAGATTAAGTCACTTAACCAGGGTGATTCATACTTTCTGGGTTAAATGCTCTGGTCCAATATGCTCTGTGTATACTGCACCTCCTCTTTCTGTGTGTCTATTCCATTGTTTATTCAGGAGACTGGGCCGATAAATAATATATTACCTCTGAGTCTGTTTATAGATTAGCACGGTGAAGCATTATAAAAGAATATGGTACTTTCTAAATAAACATAATGCCTCGAGTATGCTACCAAACAGTTCTTTTGCTTATGTAGAAGGTATCTGGTTTTTATATTATTTTGCAAACTAAAGTGCTTTGTTGCGAGTTCATAGATGTGACATCTGCCTTCTCCTACCACTCTCCTCTACCCCATAACCCCTAATTGCTCCTCCTAATAATTCATCCATACACATTTATTGTTCTTCAGTCTTTTCACTGACTCTTGGTGACCCCATTTGGGGTTTCCTTGGTAAAGATACTGGAGTGGTTTGCCATTTGCTTCTCCAGCTCATTTTACAGATGAGGAAACTGAGGCAAACAGGATTAAGTGACGCATCCAAGGTCCCACAGCTAGTAACTATCTGAGGCCAGATTTGAATTCAGGGAGATGAGTCTTCCTGAATTCTGGCCCAGCACTCTACCCACTGGGCTACCTTGCTGCCCTACATGCATATTTACAAAATGCTTTTTCTCACAAAAAAAAACCAAAGAAAACAACATTATATAGTAGATGGTGCTAATATTATCACCACTTTTGAAATGAAGAAACTGAGACTTAGTTTGCTTTAAGTGATTTGCCCATTATCACACAATTAGCAAGTGATGGAACTAGGACATGAGTCCAAGGCTCTTGACTGTCATTCCTTCATCCAACAAATATTTAATAAGCACCTACTTGGAGTCAGGCCCAATGCTTTGTTCTAGAGATACAAAGAAAAAAACTGACGTCTCTGCCCTCAAGGAGCCTGTATTGTATTGAGGAGCTATTTTACTTATACCATTCTGTATTCTTCTTAAGCCTTTCTTATCTGTTGGGCAAGGAGTTGAGGGAGGTGACCCATATGCTTTAAAACTTAATTTAGATCTTTAAAAAAAAATGACCAATTTGCTTTGGTGGTCAGATGTCACCTTTAGAAAATCTTGGAATTTCTGAATTGCTGGGGATCTCAGAAGTCAGCTAGTTCAACCTGATGTTAACCAAAAGTCCTCTAGAACATCTTCATCAAGTAATCATCCAACCTCTGCTTGAATGCCTCTCTTGATGGGGAACTCACTACCTATTGAGATAGCCCCTTCTACTTTTTGGACAGTTCTAATTACTAAGAACTTTCCTCCTTATTTCAGACCTAAATCTTCCTTTCTGTAACTTTCTGCATCCATTGCTCTAGGTTGAGGCCAACTAGAATAATACCTCTTTATTTACTACCTCTTTCATTTTAGTACCTCTCAATTTTAGTACCTTTAGTACCTCAATTTAGTACCTTTCAATTTAGTGCTTTCAAATACTTGAAGATAGCTATCACATTTCCTCTAGTTACTTTAACTAATCCTCATATGTAATGGTTTCCAGTCCCTCGAGCATCGTTGTCACCATCCTTGGGTTGTACCCTAGCTTGTTAATGACCTTTCTAAACACAATACTCCTGAATATGATTTGGCCAGGGCAGAATACAGTGGGAATATTGATTCCCTACCTTGTTCAAGATTCTATACTCCTAATAATTCAAATTAAGAACTCATGAGTTTTTTTTGTTATTATTGTGCACAGTTGAGTCATATTGAATTTGAATTTGAAGTTGCTAAAACTTGGGGCGGCTAGGTGGTACTAGGCCTGAAGTCAGGAAGACCTGAATTCAAATCTGGCCTCAGACACTTCTTAGCTGTGTGACCCTGGGAAAGTCACTTAACCCTGTTTGCCTCAGTTTCCTCTTCTGTGTCACGATATTAGGAGACACCCTGTTTCCCAGAGCTAAGGGTCAGCAAGCAAGCTGTGCCCTGATCTTGGCATAACAACAATCCTTTGTGCTTACCCTCTGGATGATCTCACCCTCTGGCAAAATTATATAATTATATATATATAAATGAATAAATAAATAAATATAAGTATAAATACATATAAATATAAATATTGCTTTGACCAGCACCAGGTGTTCTCTGAGCACCTACTATATCCATGTTTGGGTCATGAATCCCTGCTATGCTGTTACCCCTCATTATCAGGGCTACAGCTTACTGTGCAGCCATTGGAATAAGTACTGAGATTTGGCCATGCTAAAGTGGGTCCCCCCATTAGGAGTGGGGCTCTGGCATGTGTCCTTGCTTGCAAGCCAGCCCCCTTACTTTGAAATTAAACTTCTATTGGATTCCTGGCCCTCCTGTCTCTAGCCTGCTCTGTTCAGCTCCAGCCACCCACAGGTTAGAGGCCAGTTCTGTCCAGTTGACATCTGTAAAATGAGCTCGAGAAGGAAATGGCAAACTACTCCAGTATCTCTGCCAAGTAAATCCCAAATGAGGTCATGAAGAGTCAGATGCTCCTGCAAAACCACTGAGCAACAATAAAACTTGTTGAAGCTCCCAGATCTAGCTCCTGTCTTTCTGTAAGAAGAGATTCAAATACTAACTTCTGAACAAAGCCTTTCCTGATTCCCCCCAAATGATCGTGCCACCTCTCCCAAACTACCTTGTGTTTAACTACTTTATATAGGCTTTATACTTATGCTGTATATATGTTTAAATACTTATAACAATGATATTTATATCTCTATCAATATACAAATACATGCTTGCAGTTTTCCCTATTAGAATGTGAGTTCTTGGCAAGGAGAGGCTTTTTCATTCATTGTACTTGTATTGCAAACACTCAGCACAGTGTCTGGCACATAGTAAGCACTTAATATTCATTGAATGATTGAGTGCCCAAACTGTTATCTTGCTGTATCTTTCCCCCCAACTATACTTGTGAAATGAATTTTTAATTCAAAGAAGGATTATACATTTATCCCCATTAAATTTCATCTTATTAGATTTGCTCTAGCATTCTACATTGTCAAGAACTTTTTGGTTCCTCACTCTATCATTTTGTGTGTTAGTTATCTATTCCTCTTGCTTCTTCCTAAGGTAAATTTTCTCTGCAGGAACAAAGTTACAGGGAGGGGAATGTTGAAAGAGATGCCATTTTTCATACTGATGTTGCCTCTCCTTGACATTCAGCATCTTTCTTCTCCCTGTTGGTTAACAGTATCCTAGACTTAACTTTGTGGAATTTATCCCATACGGGGCGTTTGTCTTGTCATTCCAGTCATTCCTATGGAATACTAACTCATTCATACATTTGCTAAGATTTACCTGCTAGATTTGTGTCCAGTTTCTCACAATTCTTTCTTTAATGGCTGAGAGTTCACTTTACCCATTTCTACTAATTCTCCCTTAACCAATGGAAAAGGGCAAAGTTGTGAGTGTATGTGTGTGTGAGTGTGTGTGAGTGTGTGTGTGTGTGTGTGTGTATGTATGTGTATGCATATGTGTATTGAGAGAAAATGAAAGGGAAAATCAAAGGTCATTTAGGCAATAAAGGGCAGGAGGATGAGGGAGATGGGTTTCTATACAGTCAGTCCAGTATTTGAACTGTGGTAACTCAAGAAATATTCAGAGGTTGAAGATGGGCACAAGTATTTAACTATAACTTCACATAACGGTAGTCTTATTTTGGAACATGGTTTCTTTCCCAGATAAATCTCCCACAATTTTTTTTTGTAACAATGCCATTTATAAAGGTTGCAGCAGGAAGGAAGCCAAGTGTTTGAGGTTGCCAGCAGAACAAAATTTACTGGCACTTAAATTGCAAAACCAGGCATAATTAGAACTCAGACTTATAAGCTCCTAAGAGGCAAAGACTTTTGGTGTATTCAGTATAGCATTTAGCAACCCATGGTAGCTCAAGATGTACTTATTTAATTTGGGTAGGTGCAGGTGTTAACCATAAAGCCTTCATCGGGTGCACCCGACTGCTTGTCATACTCTCAACTGTTTAGATTTGGACAGCTGGAAGGAGGGGTGGCTTCTGTATCCTTCCTTGAAAGTTAGGTCATTATAACTGAATTCAAGTCAACAAACATTTATCTAGCACATGCTGTATACAACTCACTGTGCTAGGCACTAGGGGTGAGGGATAGGGTTGGAGTGAGAGGGTGTATGCATGTGAAATAATGACCAAAATGAAATCTCTGACCTCACTATGTTTTCTTTCTACTTAAGGAGACAATGTATACATGCACTTGTGTCAACAAATGCAAGCTAATTTGAAAAGGAAGAAGGAATTTAAAATTGGCGCTAGCAATGGCACCCGAGGTAAATATTGAAGAAAGCTAAGAATGTTTTTTTGAGTTGGAACTTTATTCATTATACCATATAAAGATTCTGAACATTTTTTATGAGTTTATTTATTTGTAGTTTGCAACATTCACTTCTACAAGTTTTAAATTTTCTCCCCTTCCTGCCCCCTCCCTCTCAAGATAGCCTGCAATCTGATAAAGGCTTTACATATACATTCCTATTAAACATATTTTCACATTAGTCATGTTGTATAGAAGAATTATAATGAATGGGAGAAAACATGAGAAAGAAAAAACAAAACAAAACAACAAAAAAGAAAATAGTCTGCTTTGCTCTGCATTCAGACTCCATAGCTCTTTCTCAGGATGTGGATGGCATTTTCCATCATGAGTCCTTTGAAATTGTTTTAGGTCCTTGCATTGCTAAGAAGGTTTAAGTCTATCAAAGTCAGTCATCACACAGTGTGGCTGTTACTGTGTACAGTGTTCTCCTGGTTCTGCTCACTTCACTCAGCATTAGTTCATATAAGTGAAAGCTAAGAATTCTAAGAAATGGAAAGCAGTGCCCTCAGTAGAGTACCAAATTTTTCCCCAGAGTGGGAAATTTAGAGGGACAGATGGCATGTTCTTGGGTTTGCCCCCTCAGCTTCTCGCTTCCTTGGCCCTGCACTCTGCTATCAGAAGTCTTTACTTCAACCAGGGCAACTTCTTCCCTCTAGTCAAGACGTTCCCCAGCATTATATCTTTCCCCATAAACCCCATACACCCAACTCTCACCTGTGGTTCCAAGAAGCTGTAGCATGTGCAGAGGCCCCACACTAGCAAAAGCATCTTGGCAAACTGGCTAAACCAGATTGAGGGTAACCCACAGCTCTCCTGAGTTAGGGGGATGTCTACCCCAAGCATGTATAGACTTCTCCCAGCAAACTGGGCAGATGAGAACAATCTGTTTCAATGGCCATGAAGGTAGCTGAAGCAGGAACTGTGGAGGGCTTAGAGCTTGGTGGTCAGATATCAAAGATGCCACGGTCGACCACAGCATCCCGGGCCATCATTATCATCTTGACTTTTGTCTTGCCACTGGACTTGAATGACTCTGGAAGAGAGAGGCTGAGGACTTTGTACAACTCTGCCTCGTTTAAATACAATTCACTCTCAAGTGGAGACATCACCTATGATATCCCTGGTCCTCTTTGAAAATGAAGGAGGAACAACAATTCTCCCCAGTAGTGGCCAGCACTTCGGTAATGTAGTAACCTTCTATTGCCCTGGGGGTTGCTTCTTCAAACCAGCAGTCACAACCCTACCCCACTCTCTAATACACACACACATTACACACTACGCCGTGCCCTACACACAAAAATTTCTAGGCCATTTTATCTGGAATATAGAATGCATGATGAAGAGAGATATGAAATAAGGCTGGAAAGGTAAACTGAGGCCAGGTTGCCAACGGCCTTAAAGCCAGACAATAAACAGCCACTTGAAGCCTTTCTTTTAGCAGAGGGTGGACGTTGTCAGTCCTGTACCTCAGGAAGATTATTTTGGCAGTTGTGTGGTATATGAATGTCTAATTAGAAAGCTATTACAGAGTCCAGGAGAGAAGTAATGAGGCTTTGAACTTGGGTGTTGGCTATGGGATTTCAGAGAAAGGGAGCCAGGTAAGAGATATTTTAGAGATAAAATTGACAAGATTCAGCAACTGATGAACCATGGAAGGAAATGGGAAAGTCAGACACGACTCAAAGGTTGAAAACCTGGCCGACTGAAAGCAGAGTGGTACCCTCACCAGAAATAGGGAACTTCTGGAGGAGAGGCAGGTGTAGGAGGAAAGATAACGAGTTCTTTGGGGGCATATTGAGTTGGAGACTTTGAGGACATGCAGATAGAGAGCTGTTTAAAAGATAGTGGGTGATGTGGGACCGGAGTTCAGGAGAGAGCAGAGGGTGTATCTAGATTTGGGAGTCATTTGCATAGAGATAATAAATGAGTTCATGAAGGTGGATGAGGTCAGCAAGAAAGAGAAAAGAGAAGCATCCAATGTAGAGATTTGGGTATCATCTACACTTAATGGACAGGAAATGGATTTTGAACCAGCAATGGAGACTAAGAAGAAACAGTCAGACAGGTAAGAAGAGATTAAAAGGAGAGCAATGTCAAGGAAATGAAGAAATGGCAGGGTACACAGGGTGAAGAGGAAGTTAACGGAGTCAAAAATAGAAGACGGAAAGAAGAGGACTGCGGAAAGCTAGTGAACCTAAGTTAATTAACCTGAGCCATTAGGAGATCAATGGTAATTTTTCAATGATAAGAAATAATAATGTAATCTGCATACCGCTCAAATCTGTATTCAAATGGATTCAAATTCAATGTGAAGGTATTTAAGATGTTTATGATTTGTCTCAGCTGGCTCATGCCCTCATTTGGATTTCTGGGGTTTTCTAAAGAAATCAAATTCACTTTTCAGCTTACTAACAAGCCATATGGAAACATGCAATGGAATAGTAAAATCTTTAATTGTGACAGAATTGTTAAATAAGTAGATAGACAATTAGACAGATCTCAGGCCTCATTCCTGGTTGAGTAAATCTCATGCCTAATTCCCACTAGAGCAGCCTCAGAAAACAACTTCTCCACATCACCCTGAGTTCAAGGTACTCTTTAAATCCATGCCAACTCAGCGTCATAGCTCACAAGCCCCTACTTATGTGTTTACTTTTTTTAGTCAGTCAGAGATTATAATTAGTTCAAAGCAAAGGGCATTTAATGAAATAGCATAGAAACAAAAGTTTACCCTTCTGAACTGGGAAAATGCCTCTCTCTCTGGAATTACAATGCAGCGGGGTTTAAGGCTTTCATGCAAGTATCCTTGGCATTACAGTTTAAAGATTGCTTTTGATTATCCAAGAAAAATTAGTAAGCTGTTCATAGCCCTTTAACCCAATGCTTCTACTATTGGTCACATACCCAAAGGAGACCAAAAAACTCAGAGCAGCACTTTTTGTAGTTGTAAAAAATTAGAAGCACAATTATGTGTCTATTATTTGAGGAATGGCTACATGAATTATGGGATATGAATGCAATGGAATATTGTGCCTCAAAGAAGTATAAATATAAGGAATTCAGAGAAACATGAAGAAGTTTGTATGAACTGATATAAAGAGAAGAAATCAGAACCAGGAGAATGATATATGCCATAACTACAATCATGAAAATGAAGACAACATTCAAAGACAACATAACTCAGATAAAAAAAAGTAATGACTACTCCCCTCCTCTTGCTAGAGAAGTAAAGTGCAGGTATGGAACATTATATCTTCTGTCAGGCCTGCTAACTCTATTGAACAGATTTATATAACTTCTTTGGAGGAAATGCCCTTCTACCTGTGTGTCCTTCACACATGTGCCTGATCATACATGTTTCCTATGTGTAGCCATCCTTCCCACTAATGATCTATAACTATATCCATATCTACATCTGTATCTATATATCTGTGAGAAACTGTGCTCCAGGTTTATGGTAGAAATATTTTGTTGCTACTTTTCTTTTTATGCTACTGCATTAAATACTCTTTGCTTCAAGTGAATTATAACCTCTGTCTGACTAGATAAAGTAAGCATACTGGTGGGGGCTTATGCACTATGCTGCAGAGGACCCATAGAGTATCTTAAACCTGGGGTATTATTGTCTAGAAGAACCACTGTATAGATTTTGGGTACCCTCTCCAGTAAAGATTACAACTTTTGTATATAATAACCACCACTACCACCAGCAGCTAGCATTTATAGAGAGCTTTAAGGTTTGTAATTGCATTATAAATCATATTCATTTTATTCTCACAATAACCCTGGGAAATAGGTGCTATCATTATTATTATTCCCATTTTGTGAGGGAAACTGAGGAAGACAAAAAGTTAAGCAACTTCCCAGGGTCAAACAACTAGTAAGTGTCTGAGGCTGGATTTGAACTCAGATCTTCCTGACTCCAGGTCCAGCCCTCTATTCACTGTGCCATCTCAGTAGATAGTTGAGAGTTGCTATGGCTAAAAAAATTCATTACTCTGCAACCAAGCTAGTGGGGAACCTCTTTGAACTTAATTAGGCTGGTCCTCAAGTAATACAAAATCACAGATTATGAACAATATGGTCCGTCACTGGACGCATACTTGAAGCCTTTTCAGCTTTCCAGGTAGGACCTGACAAAGCTCAAGTTCCCCTGGGATGGCCTTTAAGACTTGGGGTCACCTCTAAGCCATGATGAGGCATTGGAAGTGGACTTTAATTGGAGGTATGAGAACATATGGCTGAAGATGATAGGTTTCCCAAAATATTATAACTGAGCATTCATCTTGTAGAGAAAGAGTTTCCTCTTTTAGCCTATATTTGAACTGTCAGGCATTTCTTTTCAGTTCTGCTATAATCTAAATGCCAAGAAAGATAATTGATCTACTAGAAATGGCATTTGAATTTCTTCTGGAATAGATAAACAGGTTGAATGGGGGGAGAGAGTGGGGAGAAGGACCAAAGGGAAAGGAAGGAAGAAGGTGGTGGTGAGATACTGGTGTGTGTGTGTGTGTGTGTGTGTGTGTGTGTGTGTGTCGTATTTCACACGTGGCTGTTGAATTGTGTTAAACTGTGTCTTGAGGCCTGGAAAACCTAAACGCATAGAGAAAAGAATTTTAGGGGTGGGAAGTTTTCAGTGCCATAGCAGCAGAAGAGGAGGGATTCTTCAGTGATCAGAGAATAAGATTTGGAGTCTGAGGACCTGGATTTGAAATCCACCTACCAGCTGTGTGACCTTGGGCAAATCCTTACCTATTAATCTCTCTGGACTTCAGCTGTCTCTGGAAGGCAGTTTGGTACAGTGGTTTTGGAGTCAGGGGACCTGGGTTCAAATCCTAGCTTTGTCTTGTGTAGCCTTGGGCAATTCATTTGATTTAGCCGAGACTCAGTTTCCTCACAAGGAAAATGAGGGAACTGGACCAGATGATTTCCAAGTCTTTTTTAGCCCTAAATTTATAATCTTCTATAAAATAAGGGGTTTGGGTTGGATAACATGTAAGGCCCCTTCCTTCTAAGCCTATGATGCCATATTCCTACAAGAAGAGTCTAGAATTTGGGGCAGCTAGGTGACACAGTGAGCAGAGCACTGGCCCTGGAATCAGGAGGACCTGAGTTTAAATGCTGCCTCAGACACTTGACATACTTACTAGCTGTGTGACCTTGGGCAAGTCACTTAACCCCAATTGCTTTGTCTTCCCCGTTCAAAAAAATAATAGTCTAGAATTAGAAGATTAAAAACAATAGACAGTCTATGGAGGGGAAACATGGATAGGATAGGATAGGATAGGATAGGATAGGATAGGATAGGATAGGATAGGATAGGATAATCAATATGGCTACCTAGAAGGGGTGGTTGGAGATTGGGGTAGAGGTGTGGTAAGGGTGTGGGGGGAAAGGATCCTGTGCTACACTCTGCCTCCAACATCCACCTCCCTGTTCCTCCCCACCAAAAATCCCTGATTTCCACATAAAGGGCCTTCAAATTGCATACTCTTTCTCTCCTACCCCAATGTCTGTCCTAAAAAGCTAACTGGCAGATGCCTCATAGATCCAAGTTAGTTTCATCTTCCCAGCTCTTGAAATCCAATCCTCCCTCCCTAGCTTCCCGGAACTGGCTGTGCAAAGCCCCTCTCTCACCCCATACCCCAAGCCCCACCCAGGTAGCTTGAGTCAACAGTCCTGTTTCAGCAAAACTCAGTAAAATCCCAGAAATACCTTCATACTCCCTCCCTGGGAGCTGTCCATGTTGCCATGCATGCAGGCTCAAAAGCCTAAATGCTTTGTTTTGATTCAGGTTATGTGATAGGGAGAGATTCCCTGGAGTTAATTCCCTGTCATCTGACCAAGTTCCTCATACGTACAAATTTTCAACCCGAACCAGAAGCTCAGGGCAGAGTAGTGACAGATCTGAGTAAAGATTATGTCTTGTAGGTGAGGAAAGAGGTCTCTCTTTAGAAGAAACCTGATCAGAGAAGTACATATTCATTCTCTATTGTTGTGACAATCTGTTACTACAACAGAAACACAGAGGAAATCTTTAGAATTTGGTGGAGCTCTGGTTGGCACCCTTGGCTATTTTTGATAACTTATCTATGTCCTTTCTAGCATATTTTTTTTAACTTAAAAATACAAGGTTAGCTGGTATTCTTGAATTCCCAAGAACTCAAACTTACATTTCTGAGAAATGTGGTTAGATTGTTTGTTTCCTAACCCAAACCACCATGGCTGGTTATGTAGAAGTCAGGCCTTGGGGTATACATCTGTCAGCCAAGCTACTGGGGAGACTGAGACTAGCAAGATCTTCTAAGGACCCAAGTTCTGACCTATAGTAGGCTGTGCTGTTCAGGTGTCTTCACTCAGCTTGGCATCAATATGGTGAGCTCTTGGAAGTCAAGCAAGAGGGGGGGGGCACCAGGTTGCCTAAGGAAGGGGTGAATCAGACCAAAATGGAAATGGAGCTCCTTATGTTGATCCTTGCACTTCTAGCCTGGGTAAGATAGAGAGAAGGAAAGGGGAGAGGAGGGAAAGGAAGGAATTGAGTAAGAGGTGACATGGTCAGAGCTACACTTTAGGAAAATCATTTGCAAACTTTGTGGACAGTGGATTGGAGTGGGGAAAGACTTGAAGAAGGGAGTCTAATTAGAAAGGTGTTTCAATAGTCCAAGTAATGGCCCAAACTAAGACGGTAGCTGTGTGAATAGAGAGAAAGGGACCTATGTGGGTGATTTGACTGAGAAAGAAATTATAAGGATTAACAACTATTATATGTAGGATAAATAAGGGTGAGGAATGGAGGATAACACTAAGTTTGTGAATCTGGGCTACTAGAAGGATGACATCAGTAGTAATAGGGAAGTTCAAATGCAGGGTGGGTTTTGTGGAAAAGTGGGCTTCTGAGAGGTTGGAGGTACATATGGGACATCTGGTTTAAAATGTCCAATAGGCTGGGGGTGATTTGAGGCCAGAGCTCAAGAGATAGATTAAGGGTGAATTAAATAGGTTTGGGAAAAATCTGCACACAAATGATAACTGAACCTTTGGGATCTGATGAGATCACCATGTGAGAGACTATAGAAAGAAAAGAGAAGAAGACCTAGGACCAACAATTCGTGGACAAGACATGGAGGAAGATCCAGCAGAGCAGAATGGGTGATCAGAAAAGAGGAAAACCAAGAGAGAAAAGACTCATGAAAATCCAGAAAAGAGAAAGTATTTAGGAGAAGATGGTCAAGAATCAGATGCTACAGACAGGTCAAGAAGGATGAGATTTGAGAAAAGGCCATTAGGCTGAAAAATTAAGACATCATTGGTAACTTTGAAGATAGGAATGTCATTTGAATGATAAGGTTGGAAGCCAGATTGCAAAAAAAAGTAGGAGTAGAGAAATTGGAGGTTTAGCATACAAATGGATTTCTCAAGTCTAGTTGAAAAAGGGAATAGAGGGGCAGCTAGGTGGTGCAGTGAGTAGAGCACTGGCTCTGGAGTCAGGAGGATCTGAGTTCAAATCTGGTCTCTGACACTTGGCATACTTACTAGCTGTGTGACTTTGGGGCAAGTCACTTAACTCCAATTGCCCTGCCATCTCCCCTCCCAAAAAAAAGAAAAATGGAAGAGAAATTTAGGATATCTAGTGGGCTTGGTAGGATCTAGAGAGCTGATGTTTTTTTTAGGATGGGGAAGATTTTATAAGTATCAAGGAAGAAATCAGTAGACAGGGAGAAATGGAATATTACAGAAAGTTAGGATAATAGTGGAGGAAACTTGTTGGAGAAGATAAGAGGGGATGAGATCAAGGATACATATACAGGGGTTGGACTTGTCCAGCAGAAAAGTCACATCTTCATCAGATACTAGAGCAAAGAAAGAGTAGGAGGAAGATGGCAGGAGGGTGTGAAATGAAGAGGAAAGAAGAGAACATTCAGAGAACAGCCTCAACTTTTTCAGTGACGTATGAGTTGAGGTCCTAAGCTGAGGCGAGGGAAAAAATATCATGAGGGCTTGAATGGAGAAAACAAAGTTTGGAGTAGGCATGATGGTGAGTGGTATAGGGTATTAGAGATAAGAACTAGGATTGCCTTGCTGTGGTAAATGTCCAGTTGAGATGAGAAAGTATAAATTTGAAGCAACTTAGCTCAGTGGCCTGATAGCTTCACTAAAATGGTGTGATTTCCAACATGCTGCGGGTTCTTTGGTCATCTGTTCTCCCTGGTACTTTCTTGTTATAACACGTATCTGTATGTCCTAGCAAAAGGGTAAAGTACTTTGGGGGGCATTCAGGATAAATGTCATCTGTGATAAGGTTCCTTTTCAACAGCCATCACAAATGCTTTCCAGATGAAGTGAACAAGGGCAGGTTGGATTTAAAGGACATTGCTGACTCACAGATGGCTGGATGAGTGACAAGTCTGGAGGATCTGAAGAGGCCTCCTTCAATCACAGCTTACTTGCCAAATAACAAAGTGTTATGATTTGTGGCTATTTATTTCTCAAACAGGGCTGGAGTTTTGAAGAGCCCTCTCAGCTCATTTCAAATACTAAGGTTAAAGGCAGCTAGGTTAAGGCCTTGGGAAGGGAGCCCATGGCATGTTAGGGAAAGGGGAGAGAGTCACATGTCTTTGCAATTGAGTACAGCTGACTAAAAAGCATCAGACTGGTTAAATAAACTTAATAAACACAATGATACGTATAACATTTTCTTGGTGGGCTAGTCAAAAGCTACGATGAATAGTTCTTAGTTCTGCATGTGGACATCTGTTGGTCTTTCTGACTGTCTGTGTACTATTAGGATCTTTCAGAAAGGCTGGCTTCATCAGTTTCTGGGAAGAGCCAGGGTTTGCCTTTGAGAACGTTTAAACATTAATATAAGCGCTTACGCCATTTCTGCAAATGGATACCTTGGGTCCCTCTAGGCCTTTGGATAGTCCCAAACCCTTTGGCTAGGCAGGGTGGGAAACGTCAAGGCCTGAAAATTTGATGTACAGGTGTATTGAATTGGGTTCCAACTCAAGCCCCAACCCTGTGATATCTCCTGGACTATGTAGTCAAACTAAAACAGAGTTTAAAGGCTTTAAGACATCACCAAGCATACATAATTATGTGCATGTTGTAGCTAGGTGACTCGGTGGATAGAGTCAGGAAGATCTAAGTTCAAATCTGGCCTCAAACACTTACTAGTTACATGATACCGAACAAGTCACGTGACCTCTGTCTGCCTCAGTTTCCCTTTCTTTAAAATAGGGATAATAATAGTACCTACCTCCAAGAGTGGTTGTGAAAATCAAATAAGATAACATTTGTAGAGCACTTAATAAACTCAAAAGTGAAAAATAAGTCCTAGCTATTATTATAATTGTGAAGACTAACTCTTTAGTAGGTAAAGAATGAAAATCCCAAGGAGAAGCCAAGGCCAATTATCAGAACTGCTAATTTTTACTAAGCTAATCATTAACAAATGCCATGTTTCCAAAAAGAATGTTAAGAGAATAATTGTATTTCAAGGATTTGAAAACTACTAAACTCTGAAGTTGTACAATTTGTGAAAATTAATATGATAAGAAGAGACAATTAAGGTTTATAATTAACAGATAAATACAAATGATCCAGTGAAGAAAATCCTAGTGTCTGCTCTCTCTTATGAGGCAATGTAATTGATTTTTATAAATGCTAATTTACAGTACATGCTCTGTTAACCATTAATGCAAGGGAAAGAACATTTATTAAATGGAAGATGAGTAGGAAGATGAGTACAAGTGGTAAATGAGGTAAGTATCTAACCAAGAAGAGCCAATTAGAGAAAGAAGTCCAATACTAAAATGTGGCTTTCAAAAGAGACAAATCCTGACAATTGAGGAACTCCCTCCATTCAACTTTCTAACCTCTCTTCCCTCCCCTTCCCCAACAGTGATAGCTTACTATAAGAAATCATCCTCTCTTCCAAAGGAAAAAGAGTAATGGTGGCTGGGAGATGGGGAGGAGAGGAGAAGAAAGGTGGGCATAGAGAGGAAAATCAAGGGATAGTGGGAAAAGAAAGGAACAGAAAGTGAGAGGAGTGAGTTTGTCTCCCAAATTAGATTGCTCCTTGAGGGCAAGAATTTGACCTCATTCATCTTTGGCTACCCAGGGTACTCCAACAATGATAAATATTAAAGGTCATTGTCTCTGGCGTGTTGTTGTTCAGTCATTTCAGTTATATCCAACTTTTTATGACCCTGTTTGGGGTTTTTTTTGGCAAAGATACTGAAGCGGTTTGCCATTTCTTTCCAGGTCATTTTACAGATAAGGAAACTGAGGCAAATAGGACTAAGCGATTTGCTCAGGGTGACACAGTAAATGTCTCAGATCAGATTTGAACTGAGGAAGATGAATCTTCCTGACTTCAGGCCCAGCAATCTGTCCCCAGCACCACATAGCTGCCTATTGTTTCTGGTACCCTCGGTAATTAGTATTATAAAAGAGGATAGATTTTCATAAATTTTTACAACAGAAGAGCCCCCAAATTAGACTTTATTCCTCTGTCAGGGTTTGTTTTTGTTTTTGTCTTTTAATCTAGCAATACCAGATAGTGAAAACCTTTAGTTAAGTATGGACTTACACTATGTGAGTAGAAAATCTTTAGTTAAGTAGGGACATACTCAGTGACTCCAATCTTTGAACCTGAACTCAGCAACAGGAATAGGAAAAGGAAGCTCTAGCAAAGATAAATCATAAGAGTATTATTGCACTAAGAATTTGGGTCTGTGTTAGAGCTAGACAATAATCAAACTGATCACCTTCTGTGAGTTAGGAGCCTCTCCAAAAATTTTCGATTGTAGCATGCTTTGCAAGCATTATTTTCTTCCTTCATTCATCTGAAATTCATACCATATAATACTAATTATGTTTTAATAGAACATTTTAGGGTCCCTTCTCAATATTGTCTTTTGGGAGTCATCACATCCGAGGTCATTACATTGGGAAGGCAATGTAGTAGAAAGCATGCTGGTTTGGGTGTTGGAGGCAGGGTTATAACTAGGGCAGGATGGTGGGGCTTTGCCTCAGGGCGCCAGTATTCAGGAGGCATACCTCATTTTGGGGGATGTTTCTTTCCCATAGAGGTCCAGATTTCACTGCTCTTTCTCTCACTCAAGGTATTTTCACAGGCATAAACCATTTGTCACAATCCTATCCTCTCCCACAGCCCCATTCTACTATCCCCATGGTGCTGCTGCCATGACACCCCTATCCCAGGCTTGCACCTCCAAAATAAATTCATGGGGAGATAGTCCATACAGGCCTTGTGTCTGGGAGACAGGATGTCCTGGTATGAATGTAACCATAGTCAGACTGTCCTTTGCACCTCTGTCACATTCCACCCCTCAACTGTTTTTGTCCCAAATGAAAGAATTCCTAGTTACATCTCTTAGTCAGAGGACCTGTGTTTAAATCCTAGCTTTGCCATGATTTACCTGTATAACCTTTCTCAGCCTCAGTTTCCTCAAAGGACGCTGAACTAGGTGACCTCTAAGGCCTCATCTGGCTAAGAGTCTATGATCAGCCTGAGTTTTAAAATTCCATTTAATTTATTTACCAAAGAAAAAGTGAACTATATAGTCCAGGGACTGAAACCAAGGGGATATTTATCACTGAAGCCTCTGTTCTTCACATTAAGAAGGAGATAATCGCATGCCATAGAGAGTGAGAGAGACAGATCCCTCCTTACATATATCTTCCAGAGCCATATTGATTCTTATTCTAATCATAAAGCACATAAGTGTCAGGCCAGGAGATGAAATGTCGCTGTGGTGATTATATATCGTGTAAATAAAGTCTTAGATGGAGCCAATATGATAAAGCTGGACAAGGATTTCTCAGCTGCAATAAATGTACCGCATCCACTGTAGCTAAGTTTGAAAGTTGGAATTTTGAGATTTGCTGAGCAGAACCTAAGGAAATTACATGTCATCTTGAATCGTTAACCAAAGGGTGCTCCAAGAACACACCGCCACCTTGATGCTTTGCCCTGAAGGTTAATATTGCAGTTTGGTTTTTAGGCACCATGCTGATTTTTCTGGGCCAGTTGGCTTGGGTAAAAATAATATCTGTCATTTTATGTAGCACTTTAATGTTTGTAAGCACTTTACAAACAGGTGTTATTTCATTTGAGCCTGTGACATAGGTGATTTTGTTAGCACATTTTGCAGAATAGGAAACTGAGGGCAAGAAAGGTTCAATGATTTGCCTGCATTTGATTCTATCTCCCTCCACTAGGTAAGGATGCTTCTAGACTTGCCATCAGGCCATTGCAGTAGTAAAGGGGCAGCTAGATGGCACCATAGTGCACAGTCCAGGTCTGGAGTCAGGAAGACTCTTCTTCCTGAGTTCAAATCTGGCTTCAGACACTTATTAGCTGTGTGATCCTTGGCAAGTCACTTAATCCTATTTGCCTCAGTTTCCTCCTCTGTAAAATGAGTTGGAGAAGGAAACGTAAAACCACTCCAGTATCTCCACCAAGAAAAACCCAAATGGGGTCACAATGAGCTGGACGTCACTGAACAGCAACAATATCACCAGAAAGTGATTTTAAAAAAATTTTGGGCAGCTAGGTGGTGCAGTGGATAGGATGCTGGGCCTGGAGTCAGGAAAACCAGAGCTCAAATCCAGTCTCAGACATTTACTAGCTGTGTGACCCTGGGAAAATCACTTAACCCTGTCTGTCTTAGTTTCCTCATCTGTAAAATGAGCTGGAGAAGGAAATGGAAAACCATTCCAGTATCTTTGCCGAGAAAGCCCAAATGGGGTCGCAGAGTAGGACACAACTGAAATGACTAACAATCACCAAAACTGCAGTAGTAAATATCCCCCCACAAATAGGATCATTTTTCTATGTCGTGAGCTTCTCTGCCATCCTTCCCCCTACCCCAATCTAAGCAATTAACTCTTCAAGATAAGGACCATAGGTAAACTGAAGAGCTTTCCTCTTCTTTACCCTCATCACGGAGTTCCACTAAGCTCAAGAGGAAAAGGAAGACCCAGGAATTTCCCTGAAGCCGCAGTTACAAAGATAGGAAAGAAGATTTCATCCTCATTTTACCCCTGGTTTGAGGATTGAGAGGTGATAAACAGGTGACCAAACTCCACCAAATAACCAGAGTCATGGGGGGTGGGGGTGGGGAACTGCAGGGCAACAATCCATTTCTGGTATGGTCACTATTTTATGAGCTCGGTTATGAAGTATCCGAAAGTATTTGGGCATTCTGGATTCCTTGTAGTTTGGTGCCTTTGGCACCCTGTCTACTCCACTGTTTCTAGAAACATGTGGTTGAGGCCAAAGCCATACGTTCAATGCCCATATATGATGTCTGTGCAATGAGAAACAACTTCCCAGGGTCCTAGACTTGCATCTTTGCATCTCAATCTTCTGTCTTGCACATATCACAAAGGAGTAAATACAGCCACTAGGAAAACAGGTTAAATTGCATGACCAATGGAGAGTAACTCATTGGCCCCATAGGATAATAGGTACAGATCAGAAGGGGAATTTGCAGGTAATCTTATCCCCTTCATTTTATAGATACGGAAACTAAAGTTCAGACATATTCAGTGAGTCGCCCAAGTTCAAACAAGTAGGATATGAAAGAGCTGAGAATTGAACCCAGCTGGTCTGACAACAAATTTAATAGTGCCATCTTGACTTTGTAAGGATAGCATATAGAGGTGATTGCCATCTGATATAAAATGGCTAGTCCAGATGTGACATGAATAGATAGATATTGGATCTAGAATCTGGTCCACCTATGATCTCCGGTCAATCAATCGACATTTATCGATATGTACCAGGCACTGTGCCAAATGTTGGGGATACCAAAAGAGGCAAAAGACAGTTCCTGCTTTCAAGGAGCTTACCATCTAATGGGGAAGATAACACGCAAACAGATATATACCCTATATACAAGACAACTAAAAAATAATTAAAAGAGGAAAAACGGTAGAATTAGAAGGTGTTAGAGAAGGTTTCTTGTAGAAGGTGGGATTTTACTTGTGACTTAGAGGAAGTCAGGGAGGTCAATGCTTGGAGTGGAAACAGGGTGTATTCCAGGCATGGTGGACAGCCAGAGAGATGGAATGTCTTATTCACAGAACAGCCAGGAAGCCAGTATCAATGAATTGAAGAGTCTGTATTGAGGACTAAGGTATAAAAAGACTGGAGAAGTAGGTCGGGGCTCAGTTATGAAGGGTTTTGAATAGTAAACAGAGGATTATGTATTTGCTCCTGAACTGGCTGGATATTCATTCCTCCATTCACCTACTTCCAAGAAGGGTACTGGGCTAGAATTATATCTATCTCCCATCTCAAATATTGGTAGTCTGGGGGTACAGCATTTTCTTTTAGTGGTTCAGAATAAAAGCTGCTTTGCCTAGTTGATCTGAAGAGGAAGGTAATAGCTTATTCTTGACAATATAGTTCTAAATGCTTGGTACACGGATAACAATCATGGATAGCTAGTAAGCCTCTTTATCAAAGTAAGCTGTAAATAGAAACTGGTGTAGATATGTATACACATATTAGGGTAGGCAACTGAATACATTGGAAAAAATGAGCTCTTTGAATTTGGGATTGAGGAAAAAAAATCTCAGTTCAACCAATAAGCGAAAATGATCTAACTATCCTCTTAGTATTCTCTAAAGTTAGTTGCTGGAAGTCAAGGGACGTGTTGAGGGCCAGTTGTCTCATATTTCTAAGACTCCACAAGGATATTTCCTGTCCACCATTCAAATGTCCACGCCTTGTTTCTCTTTCCTCATCTATCTCCAACTCTGTTTTTGTCCCTCTTTCTCCAAAGTCCCCTTACATTACAAAAGTCAGAGGCCATTCAGCCAACCAGAAGTCATATTTTCCTTTGCATATACAGCATTCAGTGTAACAGTGCTATCCTTCAGGAAATCATCCCATCATTGGGGCAGAAGTGGTGGTATATTCGTACAATAGATGACTGTACCCCAAAGCAGTAGAAGTTGCTGTAATTCTGAACAAAGTTATATAGGGATCAGGAAAATTGGGATGAACTGATGAACTATCAGAAACTTTGTCTGTTATCCTGGAAGGCATGCATGGTTGGGCTGGAAGGTGTTGTGAATTTATAGTCAGAAATGAGGCTGGAGATTAGGTCCAATACATCAGTGCCCAAATTGGCTACTTCAAATGTGACTAGGCTGACTCCAGAGAGAGTAATCTGGAGATCAGTACTAGGAGTTAGAAGCTAAGGATGGGCTAAGGGCAGTTCTGGGGTTGGGACAGGATGCAGGTAATCCAAGTGACAGAGATTCTTCACTAGAGCAGTCAAGGCAAGGAATGGGTATAGGTGGGGATGCTAAACGGATGGTAAAACACACAGTGTTGTGAGGAGGTAGAGTCAAGACAGGAGGAGCCAAAAGTTTGCTGAGGCAGGGGCCAGACTGATTAGAGACAACAGTCTTCACGCACAAGTACAGGTTGTGCCAATCGAGGAGCGTCATTAGTCACTTAGTCAACAAGCATTCATTAAATGCTATGTGCCAGGCACTGTACTAAGTGCTGGGAATTCAGCTATAAGCAGAAAGAAAGATAGTTCCTGTCCTCAAGGAGCTTATGTTCTAATGGGGAAAGGCAACACATAAAAATTAGCTGAAAAGCTGTGGGGTAGAAGGAGCAAGAAAGGTATTCAGCTTGAGGCAGGGTAGAGAGTACAGACTGCAACCTGGAGAGGAAATAGTTAAAGGACTCATGCGCAGAAATGTTTATAGCAGCGATTTATGTTGGCAAAGAACTAGAAACTAAGAAGGTGTCCATCAGTTAGGGAATAGCTGAACAAATTATGTCATATCAAGTGCTTCCTTTTAATGGAGCAACTTAGGACTTTCTAGGCAGTTGTGCCTTAGAGCTAAAGGGGAAAACGGAGTCTGCTTCCTTGTATTACAGGGACCCTGGGCCCCAAGTGGGAGGCAAAGGAGATGCAGTAGAGCTGGCCTAGGAATGTTCTGAGTCAGATGTGCTGGTAGTGAACTTGGGAAAGGGGAAGGAAACTGGAGCTGAGGGGCCTGTAATGGGTCTTGTTCCTGCTAAAAAGGTTCCTTGTTCTGCTAAAAAGGAGTTTGCCTGAAATTTAATCTATCAATAAACAGACATTGTATGTGCCAGACATTGTCCTAGGTGATCAGTATATAAATACAATAAATGAAACAATTCATATTCCAAAGAGAGAAGGGCATATATAAATAAATAGTGAACGTAAATAAATATAAAGCAGTTAAATACAAGGTAGATTGAGAGGAATGGTACTGTCAGTTGAGGGGATCAGGAAAATCTTCATTGGTGTTTGAGCTGCATTAACCCAAATATTTATACAGTGTATGGTCCTTTAAGTGGAAATGACCTAACTATTGAAATTTGGAGGAAACAATTTCAGGAATGAGTTTTTCCCTCATGCTGATGTTTTCTAAGAAAGTAGCACCAAATAGATAAAAATAGGAAAAACTGAATGCTCTAATAACTGTTAATACAATGAGACCAAAATTATACATCAAGTTTGCTACTCCAAGCTAGTATGGGGTAGTGAATATAGTGCTGGACTTGAAGTCAAGAAGACTTGTACTCAAATTTTGTTTCATGGAATTAATAGTTATGGGATCCTGGCAGGTTCCTTAACTTCTCTTAGCTTTAGTCCTCATCTACAAAAATAAAGGAGATGGACATGGTGGCCTCTAAGGTCCTTTTCAGCTCTAAATCTATCATTCTATGATAATTATATTAGGTAAGGAACATCCCCCTCCTCCCCCCATCCACACATCAATGAAATCACTTTTAGAAACTCCTAGACATCATTAGATTACTCAAAGGCACAAAGTAGGCATGAACAAGGTCTTAATTAATTTGGTATAAGTGAATTACTTTTATCATTGGATTAAAATTAGATGACATCACACAGGAAATGCATTAGGATTGGTTGAAATAATTGGACGTGCCTCTAGGTCTATGGCATTCTAACAGGAGTTTCCAGAAATTGATTTGGGAGCTTCTAGTCATGGGAACGCCTTGAAGAAGTAGACTCTTGCCCTTGTACAAGGGGCCGCTGGTGTGGGGGAAGTTAGGCAGTAATCCCAGAGTGTTATTTTCCCCCTTCCTAGCACAGACTAAAGCAGAGATTGTCAAACTCACTGTCTGCAGGCCTCATGCTGAAGGAATCCTATAAAGCTGCCCCCAGGCCCAATATTCTAACTTCATTATATAGGCCCCACTGAACAGCAGGCCCACTGCTCCTTTCTAGCCATTCACTACACTGCACCCCCCCACCCCTCCCCCCCCCCCCGCCCAGCACTCAATATCCTAACTTCTTCATGTATGCCTCACTGCTCACCAGAACAGCAGGTGTGTCCATGAACTCATATTTTGCACAGAAACAGCAGGTGTTGTCCATGCACTCAACCACAACCACATCCATCTAGTCTCAGACAGGACCACAATACTCAGCCAATCAGAAAGCAGCACCACCATGATGCCCAAGCAGGATGTAGACCCCAGAACAATACAAGGGACTTTCCCTAAGTAGGCACCTGTGCCGTAATAGCAAAAGCTGTCCTTTAGGTGAACTTCTGATGTAGAGAGGCTTATTATAATACTATTATCATATATACATACATACCCCTCCATGGGTTTTTTTGTATGCATTGTGGGTAATCACATGTGCAGTTCCACTGTGTCTGGGACCCCTCCCCATTACCTAATCCCTTAATAAACTCCTCCTGCCTTTTTAATATTCGTAATTTCTGTTTAGTAATTGCATCTTTACCCTATAAAGATCCATCTTGCTGGTTCCTCTTGGAACTTAGCCTGCTTCATGAGAGGCCTCAATCTCAATAAATGCCTCTACTTGCTTTAAAGGTGGTTTGACTCTGAATTCTTTGAGATGGTTCACCACAACACATCATGAAACTCCAAGAATGCAGCCAACAAAACTCCTGAGTGCAACCAGACCAGTTTAAAATGTAATCGAGAAACGTTTTACAAAATAATAAATACAACAGAGATAATGTTAATTTGTTGTTTTCTAAGTTAATATGTGGCCCACAGGGATCTGTTTCTATTTAAGTTTGACACCACTGAGTTAGAGATCAACCTGATAAAATTTGAAAATTTGAAAGATTAGGGCTCCCCATCATCATTGGTTGCCATGTCCCTGGAGCACTAGTGGGACCTTAGTGAAACAGAGAAGACAAATATGACACATAAAGGAAAGGCAGTTTCAGAACTCTATAAGGGCACATTTCCTCAGAGCACAGCAGAGAGCTACAGCTAAGGGAAATTTAATGAGGATTCCACAAATGGGAAAAAGGACTTCTAATAATCAGGAATTGTGAGTCTACTGTTTGGCCAACATGAGTTCCCTAAGTTTGAGCCCACCCTCTTTCTGAAGATACAAGGGGAAAGTATGCCCACATTTGGGGGCACATTTTCTGTGACAATTGTCCTCACTATACCTGCTTAGTCAATACTCTATTCTAAAAGTTAATTAACTCTGGCTGGCTAATTGATGATTAACTAAGCACAAACTGGATGGGAGCCTACAGCAGTCTGTGATTATCCTCACAGGTCTTATATTTTAGTTAGTCTCAAACTCAATGTCAATCTTCACAGAAGGTTCAGGAACCCAACCTGATTCCACCTTTAACATACTTCTAGTTACCATATTTGGTGTTCTTTTTTTTTTTGGCAGAATTTATTTTCAAATTCACAAATTATTCAGGAAGTTTAAAAGAATCACAGGGCTAATAAAATGTCTGCCCAGTGCCTTATTAGGCAGGTCTCAATCTTTCTAAATCTATTTAGTTCATCTAGCCAATTTACCATGTTCTAACCAGGACCCTGCTATAACTTGACACATGGTTGTTCCTCTGTGGGTTTCCTCAACAAGAATGGTGTCTTCGTGTCATAAGATGCATTCTCAGTTCTGTTTGCCTCACAACTTCACAGGCTTAGGTGTATAATCCATAATCCCCAACCTCCTTCCAGAAAATTGAAAGGCAACTATGAAACCTTGGTGGCTCTCCATATAGCCCTCATAATCCCAAACTCAATAACTCAATTAAAACTCACTCAAGAGCCATCAACAGGAACATGTTCATTATATGTTATAAAAAGGAGCTTGCCCCTCACAAAACACTCCAAAAATGAAGAAAGATGCCCCTTTTATTCTACCACAGGGCACTTGGGAATTTGACAAAAAATCTAATGAAATTATCCCTGTGAACAAGATAAAAGATGGGAGTTGTAAAAGAGTATAACCAAACTGGTTGAATGACTGGACCCAATTAGAAGTGCTTAAAGAAATGATATCAACCTGAAGAGAAGTCCACAACAGTTTGCTGAAGAATTTTTTTTCCTTGGCCCATTTCCATTCAATAGAAATTCCACTTTTTAACAGCAATATTGTAATTGTAATCAACTGTTAAAGACTTAGCTACTCTGGTTAAGACAATGACCAAGACAATTTCAAAGCACCCTGACGAAAAATGCTATCTCCAGAGAAAGAACTGATGAACTCTGAATGTAGACTGAAGCATACTTTTTGAAACTTTTCTTTTTTTTTTCTTGTGGGGAGGTTGTGGGTTTTCTTTTGCATCATGGCTAATATGGAAATATGTTTTACATGACTTCACTTGTATAATTGGTATCATATTGCTTGTCTTCTCAAGAGGTGGGGGAGGAAGGGACTCAAAATTTGAAATTTAAAATTTTAAAAAAATGAATGTTAAAAATTTTTTACATGTAATCGGGAAATATTTAATGATATAAATAAAAATATATTTTAAAACTCCACTTTTAGTAATTACTTGGATAAAGATAGTGATGATGCATTTATCAAAACTTTAAATGACTAAGGCTGGGAGGGACAGCTCCATTCCGGATGGTAGAGTTGGGATCTTAAAAGATCTTGACAGATTGCGATAACTGGCTAAATCTAATTAAATGAAATATTTTAGAGATAAATGTAAAGTTCTATGCTTAGTTCCAAAAAAAAAAAAAATCTGAACCACGTAAGTATGAGCTAGAGAGAAATCTGGCTAGGTAGTAGTAATCCATGTGAAAAAAATCTCCTGGGGGAGGGGCGGAGCCAAGATAGTGACTGAAAAGTAAGGACTCACTTAAGCTCTCCCCCAAATCCTCCCAAACACCTGTAAAAATGGCTCTGAACAAATTCCAGAGCTGTGGAACTCATGAAACAGCAGAGGGAAGCAGGTCTCCAGCCCAGGATAGCCTGGATGGTTACTGGAAAGAGTCTATCACATGGTGCTGGGAGCTGAGGGCAGCCCAGCATGGGCTGCGCCAGGACCAACCAGACCAGGAGTCAGGCAGAACATGTCATAGGGCCATGAATCACTGAGTTGTGGCAGTTACCAGACTTTTCAACCCATAAACGCCAAAGACAACAGAGCAGGTTGGTGGGAAAACTTCTAGATCAGGGTAAGAGAAGTGCATGGTCTAGCCCCAGATGTGGGGGCAGTGGAGGTGGCACCACAGGTGGTGGCAGCAGCAGCAGGAAGCTCCTGCAGCTGCTTCCAGAGATCCAGTGTCAGTTGCTTCTGGAGTCCCTGGCCCATATGGTGAGAGGAATCAAGTGGTGGATCAGAGTGGGGTGCAGGGAACACTTTGCTGGCACAGAGGCAGGGTTCTCTTGCTTTGGCCTGCTTGAATCTGGGTCATGGTCCTGGTTGGCGATTCTTGGGGAGGAGTGCTGGTGTGGCAGAGCTTGCAGTGACAGTGGAGTAGAAGTAGCTCTGAAAACAGCAGCACAGCCCCTAAAACTTGAGACAAAGTATTCTCCACTCTAGAAGCAGTCATACCCTGACAAAAACCTCAAGGGTCAAGTAGTTGGCTGGGAACATGGCCAGGCAGCGAAAAAGGATGCAGACTATTGAATCTTTTTTTGGTGACAAAGAAGATCAAAACATACAGCCAGAAGAAGTCAACAAAGTCAAGAACCTTTATCAAAAGGCTCCAAGAAAAATATGAATTGGGCTCAGGCCATGGAAGAACTCAAAAAGGATTTGGAAAAGCAAGTGAGAGAAGTGGAAGAAAAATTGGGAAGAGAAATGAGAGTGGTTCAAGAAAACCATGAAAAACAAGTCAACCCCTTGCTAAAGGAGACCCCCCAAAATACTGAAGAAAATAGCACCTTAAAAATAGACTAACCCAATTGTCAAAAGAGCTCCAAAAAGCCAATGAGGAGAAGAATGCCTTGAAAGGCAGAATTAGCCAAATGGAAAAGGAGGTCCAAAAAACCACTGAAGAAAATACCACCTTAAAAATTAGATTGGAGCAAGTGGAAGGTAGTGACTTGATGAGAAATCAAGAAATTATAAAACAGAACCAAAGGAATGAAAAAATGGAAGACTGTGAAGTATCTCATTGGAAAAACCATTGACCTGGAAAATAGATCCAGGAGAGATAATTTAAAAATTATTGGACTACCTGAAAGCCATGATCAAAAAGAGAGCCTAGACATTATCTTTCAAGAAATTCTCAAGGAAAACTGCCCTGATATTCTAGAAGCAGAGGGTGAAATGGAAATTGAAAGAATCCACGATCACCTCTTGAATAAGATCCCAAAAAGCAAACTCCTAGGAATATTGTTGCCAAATTACAGAGTTACCAGGTCAAGGGAAAAATATTGCAAGCAGCCAGAAAGAAACAATTTGAATATTGTGGAAACACAATCAGGATAACACAATATTTAGCAGCTTCTACATTAAGAGATCAAAGGGCTTGGAATATGATATTCTGAAGGTCAAAGGAGCTAGGATTAAAACCATGAATCACCTACTGAGCAAAACTGAGTAACATACTCTAAAGCAAAATATGGATTTTCAATAAAATAGAGGACTTTCAAGCTTTCTCAATGAAAAGACCAGAGCTGAATAAAAAAATCTGACTTTCAAATACAAGAATCAAGAGAAGCATGAAAAGGTAAACAAGAAAGAGAAATCATAAGGGACTTACTAAAGTTGAACTGTTTTGTTTACATTCCTTCATGGAAAGAAGATGTGCGTAATTCATGAGACCTTTCTCAGTATTAGGGTAGTTGAAGGGAGTATACATATATATAGACAGAGGGCACAGGGTGAGTTGAATATGAAGGGATGATATCTAAAAAGTAAATAAAAAAATTAAAGGGTGAGAGAGGAGTATATCGAGACAGGGAGAAAGGGAGAGATAGAATGGGGTAAATTATCTGACATAAAAGTGGCAAGAAAAAGCAGTTCTGTTGGAAGGGAAGAGGGGGCAGGTGAGGGGGAATGAATGAATCTTGCTGTCAACAGATTTGACTTGAGGAGGGAATAACATACACACTCATTTGGTTATCTTATCCCACAGGAAAGTAGGGGGAAAGGGATAAAAAAGAGGGGATGATAGAAGGGAGGGCAGATAGGGGGAGGGGGTAATCAAAAGCAAACACTTTTGTAAAGGGACAGGGTCAAGGGAGAAAATTAAATAAAGGGGGACAGGATAGGATGGAGGGAAATATAGTCTTTCACAACATGATTATTATGGAAGTGTTTTGCATAATGATTCATATGTGGCCTGTGTTGAATTGCTTGCCTTCTTAGGGAGGATGGATGGGAAGGGAAGAGAAGAGAGAATTTGGAACTCAAAGTTTTAAAAGAAGATGCTTAAAAAAACGTTGTTTTTACATGCAACTGGTAAATAAGATATACAGGCAATGGGGCATAGAAATCTATCTTGTCCTACAGGAAAGGAAGGGGAAAGAGGTTGGGTGGGGA
This sequence comes from Trichosurus vulpecula, assembly GCF_011100635.1. Lineage (NCBI taxonomy): Eukaryota > Metazoa > Chordata > Mammalia > Diprotodontia > Phalangeridae > Trichosurus > Trichosurus vulpecula. The sequence continues at coordinate 200,636,845 of NC_050580.1, forward strand.
ATGGGGTGACAGAAGGGAGGGCAGACTGGGGAATGGGGCAATCAGAATATATGCCATCTTGGAGTTGCAGGGAGGGTAGAAATGGGGAGAAAATTCCACAAAATCTTGTGGAAATCAATGTTGAAAACTAAAAATATTAAATAATAAAATATGGGGAAAAAAGAAAAAATCTCCTGGGTTTGCAAGTGTGATATAAATTAAGAATGTGCTGAACCCCACCCCAAAAAGCTAATATGATTTAGGCTATCTCAATGGAGGTATTTTTGTTCATTTGTTTAAGACCTCTGATGTCATTAAGAACATTGCTAAGAACTTTCAGTAAGGAAGTCCCTGTATCAACTCAGATCAGCACTAACTTGGCAACTTTTACAGGACTGCTTAGGGTCCTGAGAGTTTAAATGATGATGATGATGATGATAGCTTTAAGATTTATTTATAGACCCTGAAGATTTGCAAAGTGCTTTACAAATATTACCTCAAACAATCAATAAACATTCATTAAGCACCAACTATGTGCCAAGCATTTGCTAAGAGCTGGTCACACAGCCAATATGTGTCAAAGGCAGGATTTGAACCCGAGTCTTCCTTACTCTGAGGTTAGCTTGCTATCTATCATATCAGTGATATCAAACTCAAATAGAAATGGGGGCCACTAAACCATATGAAAGGATCCCTGTGAGCTGCAAACTGATTTTGTTTTAAAATGTAGTGTTATCTATGTTTTATTGTATTTCTCTTTCCCAATTACATTTCTCAATATTTTCCAGTTACATTTTAATCTGGCATTCAGAAGTGTTGTGGACCTCATGCAGCCTCTGGATTTAACACCTCTCTACTATATCACACTGTCTCTATAACTGACATATAGTATCTGGACTGGGTCTATTTCCAAAGATGATTAAGGGAAAAGGAAAAAGAACTGGAAATTGTGGGGATGTGGGTCAATTGGGGAATGACTGAACAAGTTGTGGCATATAATTGTGATATAATATTACTATGCTATAAGAAATGAGCTCATGATCTTAGAAAAATATGGATAGATTTGCATGCCATAATGAAGAGTGAAATGAGCAGAACCAAGAGAACATTCATTGTATACAGTAACAGCAATATTGTTTTAAGAACAGCTTTGAGTGAAGAAGTCATTTTGAATATTATAAATACCCAAATTAAATACAAAGAGCATATGTAGGAAAACACTATCTATATCCAGAGAAAGAACTGACAAAATGATTTTACACATATACATTTGTGTCTAATGGTAGCCATCTCTAGGGCTGGTGGGGGGTGGGAGGGGAAGAAAAAAGAGAAAAAAAAGAAGAAAAATTTACATGATAGCTTAATTAAAAGGAATAGCAAGTTGTACATAATCAATTTGCAATTTCATGTGCTATCATCTTTTTTATTATACTATGTTATGGAAATGCTTGTTTTATTCCATAAATTAAAAATAAATTAAAATAAATAAGGAAAAGAAAATCTTATTGTACCCAGCCTGGATTAGACCATATCTGCATAGTGAAGGATGCCAAATGTCAGGGGGAACATGGCCAAACTGTATCCAGTTAAGGATGAACGGTATGTATTGTGAAGGAACTTGAAACCTTGGACATCTATGGGTTTCAGTTGAAAGAACCAGGAATATTTATCCCAGAGAAGAAAATACATTAAAGGTATACTATCTCTCTACGAATCTAGAAGGCAGTGCCCTAGAGTGGAAAATGTGTTAGACTTGGAGAAATTCAAATCTTGGTTCCAGCATTTCCCAGTTGTGTGACTTTGAGCGAGTTTGTAAGCCTCGGATTCGTAGCCTGTAAAGTGGTAATAACAGATATATTAAATGAAAAACTCATAGGGTCGTTATAAGGAAAGCACTCTATAAACCTTAAAGCACTTTATACATGTGAGTTGTTACAGCTAAATCATTTGAAGGGTTTTCATGTGTAAGAAGGATTGAACCTATTTGGCTTGGTTCCAGAGGACAGAATTAGGAATAAAGGGTACAAGTTACAGGGAGACAGATTTTGACTCAATATCTATATAGAAAAATTCACTATAAATTAAAGTTATCCAAAAAGGGAATGTGCTAACTCAACAGATAGTGAGTCTCTTGTTACTAAGAGTATTCAGGCAAAGGCTGAAAGACCATTGGGGGTGGGGGGGAGGGGAGGATATCATAGAGAGAATTTATGTTTCAGGGAAGAATTGAACTAACTGACCCTCCAAGGTCCCTTCCCATTTCCCAAATTCTATCATTTATAATGACTCTATCATATGACCAGGGACTTGTGTTGATTTCTGGGGAGTTTAAGTTCTGGAATGAAAACCCAAGAGCTGCTTCAGGTCAACATGAAGTATAAGGAAGATTTGATTTGGATCACAGAAGTACCATGTGAATTGAGTGTGACTGGGACTGATGCTCTGATTTAAGACCTTATCAATTTTACCAGTGAATGAAATCACCATCTCACTGGAGGGAGCAAAAAGGTTAGCAGAGCCTCTTAAAAATGAACAGGGCTCTAACTGATGCACTGAAAGTCTATCTTTAAGTTTCAATATGAACTTCTTGATCAATGAAGGATGTTTTAATTTGTCACATTTAACAAGACAGGCTTTAAAGTGATGGCTACCTGCCTGGGTTCTGGGCCAGGGTAGCACTCTGCCATGGTGAGTAACCCCTTAATTCTACTTTTCCTTCCACTTAAATGAAGCAAATTGATTTTGTTGCTCCAATTTTAAACAGGGTACTCTTAGTTATCCCAAAATAATTAGATGGAATATTTAACTGGACTCTTCTCTAACCTTGAAAGATTCCATTTTCTCCCTTTCATTATGTCTCTACAGTTTAGATTCCCTTATATGGCCCAGGATTGCTCTTCTGCACCAATAAGCCAAAGCATTACAATATTAATAATCATCAGTCATGAAGTGTGTGCTCTGGGTTTAGCTCCCTTACCTTCCTTGCATGCTTAGATGATTTCCATGGTGTTCAAAGTAATCAATATTGGCCTAAAATTCTTTCAACCTCTTGTCACTCACTGTATGATCTCTTCCACGAAGCAAGTGGCAAACATTTAATTAGTTCATTTTGCTCCTGGTAGTGTGGGAAATGCAGACTTGAAGAAGCCAGCAACTTCCATAAAGTTTTAAAAGCCACCTAAACTTTTATTTTATTTTACCTTGTTTTTAAAAAAATATTGATCACTTCTGATTTTTTGACAATAATTATTTCCCTCATACATCCCTCTCCACTACATCTCCTGTCAGACCCTTCCTTGTAAGAAAGAAAAACAGTTAAACAAAAGCAATGGACATTGCAATAAGATCTGGTGACATATGCAAAATTCTATACTAGTAGTGCCTCATCTCTCTTTAGAAAAGAAGGAAATGTGTTTTATCATGTGTTTTCCTGGACCAAATTGGTTAATTTTGTCTATCTTTCAGTATTATTTTCATTTACATTTTTGTAGATACTGCATATGTCATTCTGCTGGGTTTGCTTACTTTACTGTGAATCAGTTCATAAAAGTCTTCCCAAACTTTTCTGAGGTCCTCATATTTGTCATTTCTCATAGTGTAATAATATTCCATTGCATTCACCCACCATGGTGGGTTCATGCATTCCCAACTGGTAAGCATATGTTTGTCTCAAGTTTTTTGCTACCACAAAAAATGTTTGTAATGAATATTTTACATGTATATAGGAACTTTTATATATATACACACACATATGCACACATATGAACAGAACACACATACATATCTATACATGCACATATACATAGGAATATAGTGCACACACATATTATTTATATAGCATAGTGTACACATATATGCCATGTACATATATACACATACATGTGCACTGCACAAAATTATGCACACATGACCATGTTGCACATGTGTATATGTACCAGTGTAGATATGTACAGTGCATATATACATACATACATACATACCTGTGTGAATTTACTGGTATATATCTGTACATATTCATACATATATGTGCACATACAGACATGAGTGGTGTGTACACACCTTTCTTTTCTGTCTTTGATGTTGGGATATGCCCAAAAGTGTGATTACTAGGTCAAGGTATAGAAATAGTTTAAATCAACTATACTTTTAAGGCTCATTCAGCGAGTACAAGTTGTAGGAGAAGGACTAAATTGGGAAGCCAAAGACCTGGGTTCTACTCTGACCCTAATTCATTGTGTGACCTTAGGAGACAAGTCACTTCACCATTCTGTGACTCAGTTTTCTCATTGGCAAGATGAGATGGTTTGGTCAACTCTAACTCCAGCGTCCGAGAGATTCTACAAGGCATATTTCTGAATTGTGCTAACTCTGTTAACAAGAATAATTCATAAGCAAATTTGGTCCTCTCTGGATGGCCGTTAAGACCATTATCATTTGGATTGCCCCCTGACTACCATTTCTTCTTCTTCTATCACATCTGTTTTATGGTATGGCAGCCTAATGCATAGTAGGTCATCAAAGAACTGGCTCCAAAGTGAGGAAGAGCTGAGTTCAAGTCCTTACTGATACATACTAGCTTTGTGACTTAAGACATAAGTGCACGTCATTCAGCTTCCTGTTGCCAGTCATTAAAACGTGCTGTACCCCAAGGATGTTAAACTCAAATAGAAATAAGGGCCACTAAACCATATGTAAGGATCTCTACATGCAGCATATTTGACTTAGAAAAACATATATACATAATTGGTGTTTCATTATATTATTCCTTATTTTGTTAAATATTTCCCAATTCCATTTTAGTCTGGTACAGTGAACTCAGGAGTGTTATGGGCTCTGTTTTGGACACCTCTGCCCTTGGCAGCCCTAAGTATAAGTTACAGAAAAGGTGCTGACTTGCATTGGTACCAGGAGTTTCCTCAGCTGGGACCTCTCTATATCAATGAAATCACAGTATTCTGGAGCAAAACCCAGATATCTCCACCATCATCATAGTTCTTTTGATTCATTTCCAAATTTCAGTATGGATAACGTACAAGTAGCCATATTTTGAATGCCTAGTGTCAGGAATATAAAAAAAGGAGAACAGTAAGAAAATACTCTTAATGGCCTGAGAAAGGAGTTGTATGACTGGCATTCTGTCAGCTACTGGGGAAACCTCTGTTCCATGTGATGATAGGAGGCGAACATCTTTTTTTTCACATAAGGGAGTTCTTTGCCTCCTGTGTTCATGCTCAGAAATTGCTTTCCAAGATGAACCTGACAAGGCAGTGCTCAGAAATTACATATATACACTACAAGATAGTTTCTGGAAAGGATGATTTATTGCAAAGGGTTAATGGGTCTTGGCTCATGATCAGCATTTGGGGAGTCCCTGCACTCACAAGATGAGCTAATAAGGAATTTTATGCACATTTCATGAAGGCCAGGCCTTCAGTGGGGGGAAATAGATGTCCCCAAGCTGAACCTGGAGGGTGTTCACAAACACGAGCATTTTCTGGTCTCTGCTTTTTGGGATTAGAGGCAGCCTGGAATAGTGGATAGAGTGGATAGACCTAGAATCAGGAAGACCTTGGTTCGAAACTCAGATGTTTACAAGCTGCATGACCTTGTATAAGTCACTTTCTTGGGGACTCCGGTCTTCATCTGCAAAATGAAGGGATTGAAATAGATTGTTTTTGAGGTCCATTCCAGCTCTATTTCTGATCCTATGACCCACAGAGGTTGAGAGAAATTCTAGGTCTGAGATCCTTTGATGCTGGAGGCAGTTTGGTGGCCCAATGGATGGAGCAATGGACCAAGAATCAGGAAGATCTGAATTCAAACCTGGTCTCAGACATTTACTAGCTGTGTGACTCTGACCAAGTCACTTAACCTCAGCTTGCATCAGTTTCCTCAACTGAAAAATGGGGATAATAAAAGTACCTACTGTATATCCTCATACTTGACCACTTTTTTATTATTAAATTTTATTCAGTTGAAAAAAAAATATATAGAGGGTAGCACAACTGTTCTGAAATAACATTTCCCCTTCCCTCTTCACTTTATCTTATAGATCTATATCTTTGGAAAATGCAAAGAGTAAAAGCTGGAGAGTAGGCCCTTGACTGGCATGGAGAAATCAGAGCCTTGATTTTTTTTGGTATCTAAATAACAAAATTTCTAAAAGAACTCTAGACCTGACTGCATGGAGAAAGTGAGGCTGCAGAGGGTTTCCTTTTAACAGAAAAGCTGATACACTGCTGGGAAAATCCAAGAATCCAGACAATAAGGAAGAGCTTAGCAACACCAAGCAATTATCCAAATGAGAAAGTTAAGGCAACAATCTGAGTCAACTGAATCCTGCTTGTAGCCTGCAGCTCTTGCTTCAGAAGCCTGTCCTCTTCAGCTAATGGTGCCAGCCTGTGGAGAGTATCAGTAACTCTAGGTGTGCCCAAGGCAGAACTCTCATTTCCCTCATCACACCCAGAATCATAGCACTAAATGGAGGCATGCCTTCTTTCAACTGTATACAGGAAGGTCCCTGGCAGGGCAGTACAAGTTTATAGGATGTGTCAGTCATCTCAAAAAAAGGCCAAGGAAGTGGCCCTCAGAGGAGCAGAGAAAGGCTGAGCAACAGGGTCTCAGGAGCTGGCCAAGTCATTCCAAGAGTTTTCTCTTCCTTTTGTTATTTACTTCCTCTTTATCCTGTACATAACTCACTTTGTATACGTTTCTTTTTGTACATTTGTTGTCTCCCCTGTTAGATCGTAAGCTCCTTGAGACCAAGACTGTCTTTTGCCTTTTTTATATCCCCAGTACCGAGCACAGTGCCTGGCACAAAGTAGGTGCTTAATAAATACTTATGAATGGATTGATTGATTAAATCATCTTGAAGACAGCTCTGACCTGGGGTATACATTAAGGATTGGAAAGCAATATAAATGGCTCTTTTCTGTTAGACAACAAGGATTAGAATTTGCCACTACCTTGCCATCAACTCTTTATGCAAAAGTCAACGTCAGTTCTTTGGAGACTGTAGCGTTCCTTGACTCGCAGCTATACAAAATTATTGGAAGAGTATTCATATTAAAAAGATGGGCTTCTTATTGCTGGGAGGAACTTTAGAAATCCTCTAGCTTAACCATCTCATTTTCCAGAGGAAGACACTGAAGCCCAGAGCTTCAGGATTATTATGTCTTTGGCTTGTCTAGAGGCCCCATACCTATCCATTATCTTATCTCTCAGGTGAGCCTCTAATTTATTTATTCTTTCAACAAACATTTAAATAACTACTTAGTGCAAGGCACTGTGCTAGGCACTAAGGAATAAAGGATGAAAAATGACACAATTCCCATCCTTAAGGGATTTATAATTCAATTAAATGGAATATGGAGAATACTTTGAAGAAACATGGAAGCCAAAAGAGGAGAGAACATTGAATATATAATAACATCTGTGGTACCAGAGAGGATACAGATGCAGATAGGAAATTAATATCTAGTTGGGAAGATAAGATCTGTGCCTATATGAGAAAAATAATACAAGTGCTTAAAGAACAATGAAGGTCAGCAATATGAGGTGTTAGAAAGCAATGTTGGTTAAGTTCCAGGTGAATGGGACAGCCCATAAATGCTGTGAAGTCAGAGAATAGCATGAACAAAATAATGGGAGGGGTGCTGCCTGGATCCCAGCATTAATGGAATTCATTTATCATTCCCTACTGGTTGAAGTGGAATCAAAGGAGTGAGAATGAAGCTGAGACGTGGGAAAAGGCTCACAGAGCGGTTAAGAGCATGAGTCAACTGTCTATATGTGCTAATAGTCATTAGTTTCTCGGGAGCAGATCTCAGGTCTGGTGATATTAGGGGATCTCTGTCATTGTCTGACATAGAGGCAGCTTGAGGTTCGTTGGTTTGGTAAAAGGTCTAGGGTTTACTTAACCTGAATGATGGGGTACCCCAGCACTTACTGTGTGTGGAGCTATCACTGGTTGTCCTGAGCTATGCCTTGCCACTGGACTCTGATAACTGTGGAGGAGAGAGTAAGGCTGATGACTTTGCATAGCCTGCCTCACTGAAATCTAATTCACTTGTAAGTCAAGACATCATCCTCTTGATATCATTGGTCTCTTCAAGAATAAAGGACAAACAACAATCTGTGAGTCCTACCCCGGGACCCATGTGGTCAGTTCCATTTGGGCAATCCTGCTATTTTCTCCTTCCCTCCCTTTTCCTCCTCCTCTTCCTCCTCCTTCTCCTCTTTCTTCTCCTCTTCCTTCTCCTCTTCCTCCTCCTCTTCTCCCTCTGCCCACATGGGGAGTCATACCCTTACATGTGGGTGCTCTGCCCAAAGGAATATAAATGTTGATCACTTATACTTCAAAAGATATCTTGGCATTTGGGGGTTAGATTTTTTTCTTCCCTATTTAAACTGGGACAATTAATTCTTTTGTCTCATGTAGTTTTCATTTATGATTTCTTGAAATAGAGATCTGGTAAACCAGGCTTGATAGAGTCCACTGGGATTCAAATGGTGTTACATGACTATGTCTTTAAACCCAGATCACTCTGGTTCTCACTGATTGGCCAAGCCTTACTTGCTCATTGTTTGAGTTTTGATGGCTCAGAAAGAGTGTAAATAGAAATTGTTTCTGTCCTGGCCAGAAACTCTAAGGGTCTTCCCCTCCCAGACCTTCTTTTGTGGAATTGAGTGGGTGTAGCCTCAGACAAACTGAGCCCTGGGAGACACCTTAGCTTAAAAAGGCCAAGGTGTCCCACTGTATCCAGGGCCATCAACGCATATCTTCATGTATGTCTTGCCACTGGAGTCCAATGATCCTGGAAGAGAGAGTGAGGCTGGTGACTTTGAACAGCCCTGCTTCACTTAAAACCAATTCACTTGGGAGCCAAGACAGCACCCTCCTGATGCCATTGGTCCTCTTCAGCAAATAAGGACCAACAACAAACAACCTGATGGACGGGTGTGGTCTGGCTTCCTCTAGTGACTCACTCCTAGCTACAAGTCCTCAGTATATTTGACATGGTAGCTAGAATGCTGTTCTTGGAGTCCTGGAGACCTGAGGTTTCAGACAGACATCTATTATCTATGCTACCCTGGGAAGATCACTTAACCATTCTCAGTCTGAGTTTTTCCGTCTGTAAAGTGGACATAATAACAGCACCTACTTTGCAGAGTTGTTGTGAAGATCAAGTGAGATAATACACAAGAAATGCTTGCTAATTTTCGTCCTATATAAATATTTATAGTTGGCATTATTCGCCTATGGCAGAGGTTTCTTAATGAGAATTCAATGAACTTAAAAAGAATTTTTAGTAACTACATTTCAGTATAATTTCTTTCCTTTGTAATTCTATGTATTTTTAAATGCATTTTAAAACATTGTTCAGAGAAGAGGCCCATAGACTGTACCAGACTGACAAAGGAGTCCATGACATAGAAAGCTTCTTGGCCTTACCATCCTGACCTATGGACCCAGAATTCATGCCTCCTCCCCACCACCACCCTCATTTCATTTGATCTTAGAAGGTAGGGCCTAGTTAGTACTTATTCTTTCTCTGCTCCAGAATGAAGGAGCCAAAAAAGAGCTGAGCATACACCTTTCTAGGTAATAACCTACTTATCACTCTGCTAGGCCTGCTGTATCTAAGTCAACCTGCCTTTGTTTTTTGGTGTGGCGATAGGGTTAAAGTGACTTGCCCAAGATCACACAGCTAGTAAGTGTCAAGTGGCTGAGGGTGGATTTGAACTCAGGTCCTGCTGACTCCACAGCCCGGTGCTCTATCCACTGTACCACCTAGCTGCCCCAACCTGAGTTTGTTAAATGAGTAGAAATTGAGAAAGCTTGGTTGGCCATCTTTTCATTTTCTTTGGCCAACTAGTATAATGCAGAGATCTCTCCACTTAGTAAGGTATGATGGGAAGAGAAGGAAAGGCAGCCTGGTGTAGTGAATAAAATTTTAGATGGGAAGTCAAGAAGATGTGGGTTTATGTCCTACCTTAGGCTCTTGCTGTCTACCCTGAGTCATTCACTTCTCTGGGCCTCACTTTTCCTCATCTGCAAAATGAGAGGATTGGACTCAATGACCTCTCGGGTCCTCTAAAATCTATGATCCTAAGCTTGGTGAAATAACTGACTTATATTTCACTGACCACATACTTTGTATCCATGCATTACAGTAGGTACAGTTGAGGTGAATTTGTAAGCTAGACTGAACTTGGATTGCATTTTCTTTTAATATCTCATTCTTAATGTTTTCTTACCATAGTTCATGACGCTCCTCTTAACATGCTCCAGACAGTAGGACTGAGTTGTTAATTTTGTCCTATCTTTTCTCAGGGCAGCACCGGGCCTGGAGTCAGGAAGACCTGAGTTCAAATGTGATCTCAGACACTTACTAGCTGTGTGACCCTGGGCAAGTCACTTCATCTTGTTTTCCTTCCTGTAAAATGAACTGGAGAAGGAAATGGTAAAACCACTCCGGTGTCTTTACCAAGAAAACCCCAAAAGGGGTCACAAAGAGTCAGGCACAACTGAACCACAGTAACAAAAATATTCGGATATTGATGACAAAATGTTAAAGTTATCTGTCAAAGCTATCCCACTCCCAAGTAGTTCCTTTAGGATAGAGCCCACTTTACTTAAAAAAAAAATCCTGCATCTATAATGCCTAACATGGTAAGTTGCACGTAGTAGGTGCTTCATAAGCACTTTATTGAATTTAATAGAATTTAAGTTTCTCTAGCTTAAGAGGAACATGATGGGAGGCTTAAAGAAGCTGGCTCAGACAGGAAATAAATCATGATCATATTTCTCTTGTTGCAACTCTTTAAAAAAGTTTTAGATCGCATAAATCTAATTTGGCAACATTTATGTGGGTTAATGGTAAAGTTAAACATTCTGTTCCCTCCCTCCTCCAACTGTATTTACAAGCTTGTTTTGACTTTCCACTTCTTCGTGAGAAGAAATGAGGAGCAAATGATACCTGTCACTTTGTTGAAACAATGAAACCACAGCTATGGTTTGTTGTTGTTGTTGAGCAATAATCTGCTGTGTTTACCCAAATCCTCAATTCCTGGAGAGGCTGTATACTCCAACATCTGTGAAGTCTCAGCTTGCTTGCAAAAAGTTGTATTTTTAAAAAAAAAATAGGTTAAAGCTTCTTTTTAAAAATTTGCTATAGAAAAAGGAGAATAGGAATGTGTATAAGCAACAACTTTTAAAAGTAGGCAGGTAAGTTGTGCTCTTCAACTGCAAAGCGTGTATATTCTTTTTTCTCTCTTCTGGGAAGATACAAGGGCTGTGGGTGGGTGGGTGGGTGGGATTCAAAAGGTAATTTTAAAATTTTTCATAGCTATCATTTGCCTATAATGTGGGGTTCCACGGCACAATGGCTAGAAAGCTAGTCTCTAAGGCAAGGAGATCTCAGTGCAAATTCTATCTCTGACACATACTGACCTTAGTCAATTCTCTGAGGCTATACACATACAAATATTAGTTCAAGAGATATTTCCAAGTGTGGAAGACAGCTTGGTACAGGGAAAAGAGCCCTGACTCTAAAGTTAGAACACCTGATTCAAATTCTACCTCTGATACCTGGATAACCTTAGGCAAGTCATTTCCTGGGCATAAAATGAAGGGGATGTGTGGCATATGACCCTTCTGGCTCTCGATCTTATGACCCTATGACCTACTAGGTGTAAGGTGAGAGGCAGACTCTTGTAATAGAGAACCTGGGAGTAAAGAAGAATAGGGTGCAAGCCTTGCTTTGACCCATAGTACTATGTGGCCAAGGACAAGTCATTAACCTCTCAGTGACCTAGGCAACACTCTAACAATTATTTCTATTCCGATGATTCTCAGATCTATTTGTCTAGGCTTCAGCCTGAGAGTGCATATCTCCTGTTTATATAGAGCTGTTGGTCTGTGGTCTTCCTCATTAGATTGTGAGCTCTTTGAAAGTAGTGACTGGTGTGTATGTGTGTGTGCGTGTGCGCATGCATGTGTGTTTTTTTAATATCCCCAGGACTTAGCACAGTGCCTGGCACATAGTAGGCACCAAAAAATGCATCTTGGCTGACTGACTCTAAGACTGCATGAATCATGGAAGAGTTACTGGTGGAGGGAGTTTGCACACCAGAATTTCCATACATTGATGAAATCATAGGTCTAGACAAAAGTAAAACCATCTCTGCCCTCATGTATGTGGCATGTATATGACATATGCACAAAATGGCAGTAATTTCAAGAAGGGGATTGCTAACAACTGGAGGGAATCAGAAAAGGGCTTATGTAAGAAGTAGAATGGATTATGGCTTGAAGGGATTCATTATATGAGTTTGAAACCACTGATCTCCAGCGAATAGATGGTAGGTTAGTTTGACTGGAGCAGAGGGTCAATCTCGTTCCTTGGTAGATTAACTCCGGTTTTGGAACAAAATGAGACACTCTTAGGTCATCCAATAGGAAACTGTAACAGCAATTATGGTGGGATTTTTTGCTGTTGACCTTTAATGATTGTGGCGTTTGTTTGAATGTGCAGATAAAGGGGGATGTTTTTGTATTTCTCAGCACTGAGACAATTGGGGGTCATTGATTTGTATCTGATGTGATATTGGGGGTGGGGAACTTTTCCATGCCCAGCCTGGGTGAGGTGGGGGCCCTCGGGGCCCTGAGCAGGATATATAAGCACAGAGGTTAGTGTTCTCTCTAGGAGCTCTGAGTCACAGCAGGAGTAGTATGTGACTCTGGGCCAGCCGTTGTGAGCTGCCCGACTGAACACTCAGATGTTGAAAACTACAAATTGTATTTGGTCTGTAATTCAGGGTGCTGTTTTTTTTCCCCTGAACTAAGTAAATGATATTGGTATGTTGGATTAAAGTAAGGTCGTTAACCCCTTAACATCGCTTTTCTTAGTAAAGCAGATCAAAAGGACCTGGGCTTGCAGCGTTCTGTGAGCTGGTCGTTGTTGGTTTTACACCCACACAGCAGATGCTAGCGATTATTGAAACAGAAACTAAAAGAGATTTACTTAGCTGTATTAGTGGAAGGCTATCCAACAACGATGGGCATTGAAAACACCCCGAGCTGATTCAGCTGAGCAAAGTTCCCAACATGCCCAATCCACCAACTAAGGATTTGAGAGAACCCTGCTGTACTATGTGACTGTTTAGTACTCAGGTGATGAGGAAGCAATCTCAATGGTTTGAGCCCTTGAATTAACCAAGTTTCAAGGAATAGTTTGATACTTTTTAAGGAAAAAATACCCTAACCTGTATGGGAGAAGCAGTTAGAATATTGCCCCTACCACAGATGCCTATGCAGCATATGGGTGGAGATGTCCAGCAGGTAATTTGTGATGTAGGCCCAGAGCTCAGAATAGAGATGACATCTGTATTCAGATCTGGGAATCATCTGCAGAGAAATAATAGTTGAACCAATAGATGCTGACTATATCACCAAGAAAAGGTAGAGAGATAAGGCACCTACCTAGGACAGAACCCTGGAAAAATAAAAATAACCAAACAATTCCTAGAACAGTATCAGATACATAATGATTGCTCAAAAAATGGTAAAAATGAATGAGTGAATGAACAAAGGAACGAATGAAAGCTTGTTTCTAGAAAAGACCCACAAAACCTTATGGAATTTTGAAAAGCCAATAATAACTCAACATATCTGCTAGGAAGTGAAAAAAAAAAAGAACCCTGGGGCATACCTGTGTTGAGACATAGATGATGGTCCTATAAAGGAGATGGAGGACAGGTCGGAAGAGAATTGTAGAAATGTCATGAAAACTCAGACAGGAGACAATGTGCCAAAGAAGAAGGATTTGATTGACAGTGCTGGGTACAACAGTCGTGTCAACAAGAGCCAAGAAAAGGCCATCAGGTTTAATGATAAAGAGATCATCAGCATTGGTGGTTCATGCCTGTAATCCCTGCTAAAATGTCCACACTGAACCTAGCACAAATATGATGAACCCCCAGGAGCAGGGAGACCACTAGGCTACCTACCTAAGGAGGGATGAATCAGCCCAGGTCAGAAAAATGGAGCCGATTAAAGCTTCTAGACCAGTCAATATTGGGACTGGTCCCATGAGTAGCTGCTATATTTCCAGGATAGACAAGATAGGAAGACTCAGTCACAAAAAACAAAACAAAACCAAGGGGAGGGGGAGAAAAAAGAGAGATATTGGAGATGATCTTGGAGAGAGCAGTTGATGACACAATAACATTGTAAAAGCAACTTTGAAAGACTCAGCAATCTGGTCAATGCAGTCCGGAGGACTATTGATGAAACTTGAAACCCATCTTCTGACAGCAAGGTGATAGATTTGAAATGCAGAATGCGATATACATTTGTAGACTTGGTGGATGTAGGAATTTGTTTCCCTTGACCGTGAATATTTGTATTTTTTCTCTTTCTTTTAAATGGTGTGGGGGGGGGAGGGAGAGAAAAGAAATACTTTGTTAATTGAAAAATAAAATGGAAAACTTATTTTTAAGAGGAAGAATTTGCTTAGAAGTGATATTGCAAAGGACTGAGAAGTGAGAAAGCTTTTTGGAAATTCTTTTGGGGGGATACCTTTTTGGAAGTTATATATACATATATATATGTATACATATGTGTGTGTGTATATATATTAAAATCTCCTCATGACTGTGTCTCATATGTAGCCTTAAGAATTTCTAAGATTGAAAGGTTGGCGACAGTTTTATTCACGTTTTTGAAATGAAAGATTTTCAAGAAATGCTTAAATTCACTTTAGTTATTGACACCATCTCCCCAGATAGCTACTAGATAAAAACAAACTCTGCTTGTAGTTATTATCGTATGCCTGAAGTGCGCTTTGCTCCTCCGCTCTCCCAAAATGCTCATCTTTGGGTTGAAACCAAACATGTAAATTTCACTCTAAAAAGAGGCTTTAAATAGGAAGGCTCCAAGTAAAGAAAGCCCTGGGGGCCCTCTTGCTCCTGCCTGCACATCGCCTGTGACTATAAAGTTTGCCACTTCTTAAGCAGCCTCTTTTTCTGCTGGAGAAATACCTCTAAGGTGGTGGTGAACAGGACTCTAAACAAATGGGTCTCATGCTGTGTTGCTGCCTGCCCGGTGCAAGAGCAGAGGGGAGAGAATCTATTTAGCCATCCCTATATATGCTAATAAGCCCAGCTGATCTTGAGCTTTTTAATTCCAACAGACTGTAATACTCTGGTTCCCTGAGCACTGCTAGAACAAATTTTGCATTACTTGATAAGTGAGCACCAGTGGAAGGGGACCTGGAGGAGCTGGATTGCGCCCATTGATACTCAACCCACATTCTGCCGGTTACTTTTAATCTTTTCTCGTAGGGAGTAATTGTTCAACTTTGCAATGGCATGTGGACAATTCGGCCCCTGGCCCCTGGCTGAAGAGCTGCCTCTCCTTTATATGTCCATTTGCAAAACAGTCAGTGTGGTCTGGCTGGTGGGTACTAGCTTAGACTTCCTGGTACTACTGCCCTTTTCCCTTCCTGGTACCCAGATGCCCATGTTCTAGCATCCCTGAGGAGAAATGCTTATGTTTGAGAATCAGGAGCATCTCCAGGAGATCCAGGCCTATCCTACACCCAAAGAACCAAAGGGAATCAACCACTAAACATTTGTTACTTTCCTACTATATGCCAGGCAGTGGGGCCATTTCATAAATGTGAACCGGTTTCTGCTTTAAAGGAATTTGTATTCTAAAATATTTAGTGCAACTACAGATACATATAAAGGTATATAAAAATATTCACCAGTGATTTCATTGTCATAGGGAATTCCCCAAGAGGAAATTCTCACTATGAATGCAGAGTAACACCCAGGTCAGAAAAATGGATCAGGTTAAAGCTTCCAGATGAATCAGCAACCACCAGTATTGGCAATGGCCTCATGAGTAGCTGCTGTACTTCCATATTTGGCAAGAGAGGAAGACCCAGTCTCACCAAAAAAAGGTGGAGAGGAAAGAAAACCAGAACCAGAATCAAAGAGTAATACTTTCTCTCCAATAAATGTTCATAAAGGGTTGACTGGGGACGTGAGTGAGCTACTCAGGATCATATAGACAGCATGTGTCAGAAGGGGAATTTCAGAGAGTGGAATTTCCATTCTCCATCCTTCCGTCCTTCCGGTTGCTTCTTCTTCATATAAAATATATACAAAATTAGTTCACGGTAATTTGTGGAATATTGGGATGGGGGGTGAGGGAGGAAGGAAGGAGGTAGAAAAAGTGAGGCACCGGCAGATGATCAGCAAACCCGGGGGCAAATAGATGAGGCTCCAGCCTGATAAATATCACTCTGAGAGAAAAGCATCACAGGAGATGTCACTGGATTCTTTTTCAGATTTTTAAAAGCTCTGTTCTATCATTGTTTATGCTGGGATTTCAATAGTTACAACAGTACAACAACTCACATTTATACAGCTTAACATTTACAAAATGTTTCCCTTCCAAGAACTCAGGGAAGCAGTTAGCTTGGGTATTATTAACCCCATTTTACAGTTGAGGAAACTGAGGCTTAGAAAATTTAAATGACTCCCTCTAGCCTAATACTGTCAGAACCAGGATTAAACATAAATTCTTCTGATTCCAAATCCAATGCTCTTTCTATCACATCACAGTGAGTTAGAGAAAGTGCTTAGGAAAATTAGATGTCCATAAAAAGTCATTTTGTCCATATGCGTGGTTTATAAATCTTTACATGGAATATGATTTTCCTATTGACTCAAAAAGTTGAACATAGATTTCTCCTCCTTGAGTCCTCGAATACTGTCCTTGTCACTATCATTGGCTCTTGCTCCAGTCACCTCCTGTTTGACTCTGGCTGCAGAGGGAGTTACAGCCCTTCAGAATGCACAGATCAATACAGTGCAACACATAGGTGTGTATTGTAAATAGATCGAGGCATAATCCTATCTCTCCATTCCAGCTGCCTAGAGCCATGATGACAAGGACCTCAAATACAAGAGGCAATGCTGGATTTTTTTTTATTCCATGCATTTTTTGGTTATTCCTGGTTTTCAGTTGGAATTTCATTATATTCTCACTTTAATTTAGGTGAACCATAGATGTTGAAGCTGGAAGGAACCTTAGAGTTGAAAGTCTAATGCCTTCATTTAACAGATCAAAAACCAAGACTCAGAGAGGTAAAGAAATTGGCCAAGATCACACAGCATTGGAGCTATGACTAGAATCCAGATTTTTTTTTCTTTTTCTGTATATATTTTATTTAATATTTTAGTTTTCAACATTGATTTCCACAAGATTTTGAGTTACAAATTTTCTCCCCATTTCTACCCTCCCCCCAACTCCAAGATGGCATATATTCTGATTGCCCCATTCCCCAGTCAGCCCTCCCCTCTTTCACCCCATTCCTGCCCCCATCCCCTTTCCCCTTACTTTCTTGCAGGGCAGGATAGATTTCTATGCCCCATTCCCTATATATCTTGTTTCCCAGCTGCATGCAAAAAACCCCTTTTTTTAAAAATTTTTTTAAGCATTTGCTTTTAAAACTTTGAGTTCCAAATTCTCTCCGCTCTTCCCTTCCCACTTACCCTCCCTAGGAAGGCAAGCAATTCAACATGATCACACATGTATCATTATGCAAAATGCTTCCACAATGCTCATGTTGTGAAAGGCTAACTATAATTCCTTCCACCCTATTCTGTCCCCCTTTATTCAGTTTTCTCCCTTGACCCTGTCCCTTTTCAAATGTGTTTGCTTTTGATTACCTCCTCCCCCTATCTGCCCTTCCTTCTATCATCCTGCCCTTTTTTATCCCCTTCCTCTTACTTTCCTGTGGAGTAAGATACCCAATTGAGTGTGTATGTTATGTTTTCTTCAAGTTGAATCTGATGAAAGTAATATTCGCTCATCCCCCCTCTTCCAACAGAACTTCCTTTTCTTGTCTCTTTTATGTGAGATAATTTACCCCATTCTATCTCTCCCTTTCTCCCTCTCTCAATATATTCCTCTCTCATCCCTTAATTTGATTTTTTTTTTAGATATCATCCCTTCATATTCAACTCACCCTGTGCCCTCTGTCTATGTATCTATCTATCTATATACACATACATATATACATACACACACACACACACACACACACACACACACATACATATATATGCATATTCCCTTCAGCTACCCTAATACTGAGGTCTCATGAATCATATACATCATCTTTCCATGTAGGAATGTAAACAAAACAGTTCAACTTTAGTAAGTCCCTTGTGATTTCTTTTTCTTGTTTACCTTTTCATGCTTCTCTTAATTCTTGTGTTTGAAAGTCAAATTTTCTATTCAGCTCTGGTCTTTTCACTGAGAAAGCTTGAAAGTCCTCTATTTTATTGAAAGTCCATATTTTGCCTTGGAGCACGATACTCAGTTTTGCTGGGTAGGTGATTCTTGGTTTTTATCCTAGCTCCATTGACCTCTGGAATATTGTATTCCAAGCCCTTCGATCCCTTAATGTAGAAGCTGCTAGATTTTGTGTTATTCTGATTGTGTTTCCACAATACTCAAATAGTTTCTTTCTGGATGCTTGCAGTATTTTCTCCTTGATCTGGGAGTCCTGGAATTTGGCAACGATATTCCTAGGAGTTTTCTTTTTGGGATCTATTTGAGGAGGCGATCTGTGGATTCTTTCAATTTCTCTTTTACCCTCTGGCTCTAGAATATCAGGGCAGTTCTCCTCGATAATTTCTTGAAAGATGATATCTAGGCTCTTTTTTCAATCATGGCTTTCAGGTAGTCTAATAATTTTTAAATTATCTCTCCTGGATCTATTCTCCAGGTCAGTGGTTTTTCCAATGAGGTATTTCACATTGTCTTCCACTTTTTCGTTCCTTTGGTTCTATTTTATAATATCTTGATTTCTCATGAAGTCACTAGCTTCCATTTGCTCCAATCTAATTTTTAAGGTAGTATTTTCTTCAGTGGTCTTTTGGAGCTCCTTTTCCATTTGCCTAATTCTGCCTTTCAAGGCATTCTTGTCCTCATTGGCTTTTTGGAGTTCTTTTGACATTTGGGTCAGTCTATTCTTTAACGTGTTATTTTCTTCAGTATATTTTTGGGTCTCCTTTAGCAAGCGGTCGACCTTTTTTCATGGTTTTCTCGCATCACTCTCATTTCTCTTCCCAATTTTTCCTCTACTTCTTTTACTTGCTTTTCCAAATGCTTTTTGAGCTCTTCCATGACCTGGGACCAATTCATATCTTTCTTGGAGGCTTTTGATGTAGGCTCTTTGACTTTGTTGACTTCTTAGGGCTGTATGATTTGATCTTCTTTGTCACCAAAAAAGGAATCTAGAGTTCGAGTTTGAGTCTGAGTTCATTTTCGCTGTTTGTTCATGTTCCCAGCCAACTACTTGACCCTTGAGCTTTTTGTCAGGATATAACTGCTTGTAGAACAGAGAGTACTTTGTCCCAAGTTTTAGGGTCCAAGCACTGCTGTTTTCAGAGCTACTTCTACTCCACAGTCACCCCAGGCTCTGTCACAGCAGCGCTCCTCCTCCCCCAAGAATCACCAATCAGCACCGCAATTCATATCCAAGCAGGGCTCAGCAAAAGAATCTGCCATAGGGCCCACGAAATGCTCCTTGCATTCTAGCTCTGTTCTGCTGCTAGATTCCGCCAACCGTGTGAGCCAGGGACTTGGGAAGCCACTGACACTGGCGCTCTGGAGGCAGCCTCAGGAGCTTCCTGCTCCTGCTACCACCGCTGCTGCAATACCTCCTCTACCCCCAGAGCTGGTGGCCGGACCGCTCTGAACTCGATCCCGCAGTTTCCCCCTCACCTGCTCTTTGGTGTTTGTGGGTTGAGAAGTCTGGTAACTGCCACAGATCACTATTTCATGGTCCCAAGGCCTCTTCCAGCTGGCTGACTCTGGGTCTGGTCTGTCCTGGTGTGGCCCATGCTGGGCTGCCCTCTACTTTTAGCACCGTGGGATAGATCCTCCCTGGTGACCATCCAGGCTCTCCTGGGCTGGAGATCTGTCTCCCTCTGCTATTTCGTGGGTTCTGCAGCTCTAGAATTTGTTCAGAGCCATTTTTTCCAGGTGTTTGGAGGGATTTGGTGGGCAGCTTAGGCAAGTCCCTGCTTTCCTGCTGCCATCTTGGCTCTGCACCCCTAGAATCCAGATCTTCTGAATCTCAGACCTGGGCTTAGAACAGAAGTGAGTGGGCATGAAAAGAAGGAAAGAAAAGATGGTGTTTGGACTAGCTTACTTTGGGCTGTGCTTTACCTAGTTTAAGGATAGGAACTGGACATATGATTTCATTGTTCCATGTATAATTGCAGGTCAGTAGCTTTTCTGTGACTTAGTCTTAGAGAGCTGCCTTAGAGAAGAGTTATCAGAATAAAGCAAAACTCCTCAGAGGCCTGAACTGGATTAAAATGTAATTGGGAAATATTTAACAAAATAAACAAAAACACAATAAAACATAGATAATGTTGACTTATGCTTTTCTAAATCAACTTGTGGCTTGCAGGTCTTTCCTTCCTTCCTTCCTTCCTTCCTTCCTTCCTTCCTTCCTTCCTTCCTTCCTTCCTTCCTTCCTTCCTTTCTTTTTTGTTTCTTTCTCTCTTTCCTTTCTTCCTTTCTTTCTCTTTTTTATTGCCTTGGAACTTAAAATGTAACAAAACTATAGGTCCTTTTCTACTTGAGACACTGGTTTAGAGAACTAAAATGTTAAGAGACTTGTCCAGGGTTATACAGACATTATGTGGCAGAACTTGAAGCCAAGTCTTTGTAGTTTCAAAGCCAACTCTATCCAGTATTGCAACACTGGTGAACTTTCATGTCACAAAGTATGGGGAACGTCTATGGAGATTTTTATGCAAGCTGTAGATTTCCTATGGTTGTTTTTTTTGGGGGGGGGCGGAGTATTGACAATGTCTAATAAGAATCATAAAACTCCAGAGTTTAAACATGAGATGTGTGATTATGAGATATGTGAGCAATCCTGTTAAGCAATCCTACAGGAAATGTTGAGCCAAATCAGAACTAGGCTTTCTGTTAGGCCCATATAAAAATAGAGAGATAAGGCCTATTTGCCCCTTTGGTGTGATTTGATGGGGAAAGTCCTCAGTGTCTGGTATAACATCTTCTACTACCTGGTCCTTAGCAAGCCAGTTTCTGTCATCAAAGATCCATTTTATTGGGTTAACGTTTTGTTTTCTGGTAAAATTCAAATATTTGAGATTGCTGCACACAGAGTTTAGAAGACCTAAGTTCTAAAGTTGCCTCTTTTATGTGACTTTGGTCACATCACTTCAGAAACTCATTCAGATGAGCTTCCCCAAATGTAAAATTGGGTTAATAATACCTGAAGTGCTTAGCTCAAAGAGTTACCTCTTTATTTTGCAGTTCAGGAAAATATAATAGATTTTAAAAAAAATAATTCAAATTACTATTCAAAATGGCTTTATCTAAAATGCAAAAATACTTAGGAGGAATAAATACATTAAACCTCGTCAATCACTAACACTTCAGTATGAAGCTTAAAGGCACTGTTAGGATGGAAATTTAAAAAAAAAAGGGTAAAACAATCCTTGGCCACAGAGAGTTTATATTAAGCTCCCCTATAATGCCATGATCACTGAAGAGCATTTTCTGATAGTTGGCAGAAATCCAAAGGGTAAGGTACTGCTCAGGGAGAGCAGGTTTGGATGGTATAACTTAGTACAGCAGGACAGGCCATGGGCCCTACCTGTTGCCACAATAGGGGAGAATGCTGCTGAAAAAGTGTCTCAGGATGTTAAATACCAACTTTATTATATATATAATATTTAAAATATATTATACATACATGTATACACATGGAGCAGCTAGGTGGTGCAGTGTATAGCGTGCTAGGCCTGAAGTCAGGAAGATCCCTCTTCCTGAGTTCAAATCTGGCCTTAGACACTAGCTGTGTGACCCTGGGCAAGTCACTTAACTCTGTTTGCCTCAGTGTCTTCATCTGTAAAAGGAGCTGGAGAGGGAAATGGCAAACCACCTCAGTGTCTTTGCCAAGAAAACTCCAAATGGGCTCCCAAAGAGTCGGACACAAATGAAAAAACTGAACAATGATGATAAAAATGTATACATACATATATACTGCTATACGTATTTATGTGAGCATATATGTATAATATACACACATATATATGCAGATGTGTATATGTGTGTCTTGTCTGTCTAGCTATCAACCTATCTATCCATCTGCCTGTCTGCTGGTCTGTCTGTCTATGTTTGGCCCAAGTTTGACCCTGGGCCCATAGCAAACTGCTCGTAGTTGCCCAGTCTCCCTAAACCCTTCTGCCCTTCTCTGACTCTTGATTGTCCTTCTAACTCAAGATCAGGTCAGAGATGAGGGAGAAATGACAAGTTGTGGGTGGTTGCATTAGGCAAGAAGGGAAAATACCTTGACTGCAGATCCTAAAGGCATTGAGAAAGCAGGATTTAGCATAAACTTTAAAATAAAGGCTTAGTCATTACCCATCAATGCCATTCTAACCTATGCCTTCTTGTATATAAGCAGGCCAAGCCAGAGTCCTGCCCCTCCAGTATTTACCTAATGGGCAACCAAATGGGAGAAAATTACACCTAGCTCACAGAGTTCTTAAGACTGATTTTTCCAGGGTGGACTAAGGCATTTCAAGGCCATTGTTGGCTAAACATTTTCCATTCTTCTCCACCCTCTACCCTCCACCCTCAACAAACATCTTCCTTGAGAAACCCAGACTGGCTTGGTATTGACCTCAACCCATGTGTCTAGAGACAAAGGATCGGACCTGATTGGTTGACCTGATGGACAATGCTAGAGGCAAGCAGATGCTAGTGAAGAAAAGAGCTGGTGACTCCCCAGGGTTGCCCAGGCTACTATCTAAGCAGCTACATCAGAGTCACATGATTCTTCTTCCAGTCTTAATTCTCCAGTGTGGTTCCTCAAAATCCAAATTCACCAGAAAATTGTCAGTTTTCCTCTTTGTGGTGTGATGTTTAGTGAATAGAAAAAGCCTCATAATCCTGAAGACTTGCCTCTGAGGTATGCTGACCCTGTGACCCTTAGGGAGTTACCCAGCCTCTCCCCTGTCTCTTGTTGTTCAGTCATTTCAGTAGTGTCCATCTCTTTGTGACCTCATTTGGAGTTTTCTTGGCAAAGATACTGGAGTGGTTTGTCGTTTCTTTCTTCAGCTCTTTTTTCACAGATGAGAAAACTGAGGCAAACAGGGTTAAGGGACTTGGCTAGGGTCACACAGCTAATAAGTGGCTGAGGCCAGACTTGAACTCAGGAAGAGAAGTCTTCCTGACTCCAGGCCTGGCACTCTATCCACTACCTAGATGGTCGGTGCTCTAGACAGTTCTATGAAATCAAAGAGATGATGCTAAGCTGCTTTGATAGAGGGAATTTCCTCATCCTGGAGTTCCCTATGCCAATGAAGTCATAGGTCCAGTTCCTATTTTTTATCATCCCCTACAAAATCCCCTCGTATGTGATTGGAGTAATTATGAACACAGCCACCATCTTAGCTCAGACCCTATCTAGGCCTAGGTTATTGCAATAGTTACCTGTTTGATCTTCCTGTCAACTCTACTCTCCCCATTCTAGCCTATCTGCCACCTGTCTGCTAACATGGTTTTCCTTAACCACAGATTGCACTATGTGACTTCCCTACTCAAGACACCCCAAGGGCTCCTTGTTGCCTCTAGGATGAAATATAGACTCCTCTCTGTACCTTTAAAAAGTCCTTCACAACCTAGCCTTAGTCCATCTTTCCAGTTTCAATGTATGTTACTTCCACCTCACATATTCTAAGGTCTCTAGCCAAATGGGCCTTCTCTCCATTCCTCACATAGTACACTAGACCAGTTACCTCTATACCTCTGTTTGGGCCATCCTCTAAGACTGGAATGTACTCCTTTTTCAATTCTGCCTCATGGAATCCCTGTCTTCCTTGAAGAAGTAGCTCAAGGAAGGAAAGAAATATTTATTACACACCTACTACATGCAACATACTAGGCAGTGTGAAAAGAACTTTACAAATATTATCTCATTTATTCCTCACAACACCCCTGGTGCTATTATCATCTCCATTTTACAGATAAGGAAACTGAGGCAAACAGAAATTAAGTTATTTGCCCAGGATCACACAGCTAGTAAGTGTCTGAGGTCTATTTTGAACTTGGCTCTTCCAGATTACAGGCTCAGCGCTCTAATCATTGAACCACCTAGCTGCCTCTTTTTAATTACTCTGTATAATTTGTATTCACTCTCTTTTTATATATATATATATATATATATATATATATATATATATATATATATATATATATATATATATATATATATTTATATATATAAAACATATAAAATATATTTATATATAAATATAATTATATATTACATATAAAATATATTTATATATTTTAAATACATTTATATATAATAGATATATGTATAATATATTTATATTGTCTGTATGTATATCCATATATCTGTTTATGCATGTGAGTACACATATGTACATATATACACATATACATACATAATATATATTTATGTAAATTTATATATTATGTATATATGTGTATACACACACACACACACACACACACAAATTTGTTGTCTCTCCCATTAGAAAGTAAACTCCTTGAGAGTAAGGACTGTTCTGTTTTTGTCTCTTTATTTCTACTTTCTAGCCAAGTGTTGGGCATGTACTAGGTGCTTAATAACTCCTCTTACCTCCCACATTCAATCTGTTGCCAAGGTCTATTGATTTCACCTTTGCAACATCTCTCCAATACACCCCCTTCTTCCCTCTGACACTGCCACCACTCTAATGGAAGCCCTCATCACCTCATTTACTGCAATAGTCTGCCAGTGGGTGTGCCTGCTACAAGTCTTTCCTCTCTCCAATCCATCCCATCATAGCACCTACCCTGATCAAATACAGAATGCTGTGTTTAGCTGTTCACAACACAAGCCTCCATTTACATTTCCAGTTTTCTTACATTTTAATCCCCTCGATGTACTCTTTGATCCAGTGACACTGGCCTCCTGGATGTTCCACAGACAAGATACTCCTTCTCTTGGCTCCTGGCATTTTCTCTGACAGTCCACATGTCTACAATGAGTTCCCTCCTTGGCTTCTTCCCTGTCTTCCTTTAAATCCCAACTAAAGCCCCGTATTTTATAGGAAGCCTTTCCCAACCTCTCTTAATTCTAATGCCTTCCCTCTGTTAATTATTTCCCATTTCTCTTGTATACAGCTTATTTGTATATATCTGTTTGCATGCTATCTCTCCCATTAGATTGTGAAATCCTTGTGGGCAGGGACTGTCTTTTGCCATTTTTTTTTGGTCTCACCAACACTTAGCAGAGTGCCTGGCATGTAGGAGATACCTAATAAATGTTTATTAACTGATTGAATGACTCCAGGTTAGTGAACTTCCACTAATCCATGGATTTCCAATTTGGTGTTTAATTGGGGATTTTTAATTTGTTCTCTTTCTTAGTTATTTTAGTTGCATGCCCATTTCATTGATCCTTGATCTATTCTTTCTCTATTTTCTTGATGCTAAGTGTTTAGAGATAAATAACTAATGCACGGAAAAGTTTTACAATCTGTAAACTTTTACTTAATAAAATTCCTTAGTTCTTAAAAATAATAAACTGAGAGGATTCTGGGAAGATGGCGGACTAGATCAGAAAATTCCAAGCTCTCCAGATATCCCCCACAAACAAGACAAAAAAGCACCTCAGGGCTAATGTAGGGGGGTAAAAATAAGTAAGACTTGGGGCAGAACAGTGGTCCTCCTGGGACAACTAGAGAAGATCTGAACTAAAACCCCAGGACTGAGATTTGGTCCCTGTAAGGTGTAAAGCCCTTCAGGCTAGTTCCACTGAAACAGCAAGCTGGTGAGCCCTGGGGCTAGCTGGGTTGGGATGTAGCCTTATCCTTAGCCACCAGACAGTATAAAGAATCAGGCATCTGAGCAGGGGGAAGATTGAGAGAACCTCTGCTGATAATACACCAGATCCAATCGTGCTTCCAAGACATGGGCCTGGGTAAGAAGGAACCAGCACATGCCAGGTGAATGCAGAAGCAGTGGGGTGGGCTACAACCGGCTGTGGCACTTATAGGAGGGTGGAGTTCTTGGTTTTGGTTCCAGGCCAGAGGGGAGAACTGAAGGAGGATCTGAGGCCAGAGGCACCATCTCCCACACCCCAGGACTAGAGATGATTGTAATAATAAGCTGCTGCAAATAAAAACAAAATAATAAGTAGGCAAAGGAAAAAAAAACAACTATGGAAAGTTACTATGGGAATAGAGAAAACCAGGGTTCATCTTCAGAAGAAGATACTGAAGCAAAAAAAGCCTCTCTTACCCCAAAGGGTAATGTCAAATTGTTATCTGCCTGGAAAGGATTCATAATAGAACTTTAAAAAAACTTAAAAAATCAAATGTGACTGAGGGAAAAAAAATAAAAAAAAAAAAGAACAATCCAAGAAAAACAAGATTATGAAAAGAAAGTCAACCAAGTAGAAAAGGAGATCCAGAGTCTTAAGAAAGAAAATGACTCCTTGAAAATTAAAATTGGGCAAAGGAAAGCCAGTGAAGTTATAAGAAACCAAGAAATAATAAAACAAAATATAAAAATAGAAGAAAATGTGGAACATAAGAAAAACAATTGATCTGGAGAACAGACCAAGAAGAGAAAACATAGGAAAAATATGACTACCTGAAAGATATGATCAAAAAAAAAGAATCTTGATACAATAATACAAGAAATAATTCAAGAAAATTGTGCTGAAGCATTAGAACAAGAAGGGAAAGTAAAAATAGAAAAAATCCACCGACCACCACCCAAAAGAGATCCTACAAGGAAAATCTGCAGGAATATCATACTTAACCTTTCTTTCTTCTTCCTCGCTTCCTTCCTTCCTTTTTTTTCTTTCTCTCTTTTTCTTTTTATTTTGTAGACTATGAAGAATGGAGAAGAGGCAAAGATAGGAATTAAGAAAGAAATGCCATGAGAACAACCTACCTTTTACAGGAGACTTTTCCCTTTTCCTCTTAATGCTAGTGCATTCCCTCAGATTACCTCCAATTTATCCAGGCTATATCTTGTTTATACATAGTTGTTTTCACATTATCTCCCCCATTAGACTGTTTGTAGATTAGCATAGAGCTTAGCACAGTGCCTGGCATGTAGTAGGTGCTTAATAGTTGTTCATTCATTCATTCATTGATTTTTTATAACAGAGTAAATATGAGATCTAAAATCACTTCTGTCCCAAGTGCCTGTCCTTCAAAGTTCAACTCAACTTCTATATCCACCATGAAGCTTTTCCGTATCCTTTCAACTTTATCCATCCTGACTTCACATAGCATTTATTATGTGTTTACCACTTAATAAGTTTGCCTTGTGTTGTTTTCTACTTGTTTCACATATGCTACTTGTTTTTGTCTATGCAATCCTTTCCAGAAAACAGTCTGTAACCTCTTTGAGGGCAAGAGCTGGACCTTGCCACTCCATAGGTTCCACAGTGCCCCAGAATATACAAAAGGGGTATCTGTCATGATGTGGTTTATGATGGAATCCTAATAAAGCTGCCCAAAGCCCCAATATTCTAACTTCCTTATAGGCCCCACGAAATAGCAGGCCCACTGCACCTACCTAGCCACTCCCCCCCCCACCTACCCCCCCCTCTGCCACGAACACACTAAGCACCCTAACTTCATATATGCCTCACTGCTCACTAGAACAACAGGTATGTCCATGAACTCATCGTTCTCACAGAAACAGCAGGTGTGTCTGTATTATGGAATCCCAGCCACTGCCTCCAGCTAGGCACTACCTGCACCGCCCCCCCCCCCCGACCCATTCCCATAGAAACAGGTATGTCTATGCACTCGACCTCGACCACATCATCCATCCTGACCAGACAGGATCACAATAGCTAGTAAGTGTCTGAGGCTGGATTTGAACTCAGGTCTTCCTGACTCTAGGTCCAGTACTCTGGTTAGGACTTCCTGACTCTAGGTCCACTGTACCACCTTGCTGCCTTATAAATAGTATAGATCCCTCTTAGTCCAATGCTGTGTTTATAGCAGCTCTTTTTGTGGTATCAAAGAATTGGAAACTGAGCAGATGCCCATCATTTGGGGAATGTTTGAACAAGTTGTAGTTTCTGTTGGTGATAGAATAATATTGTGTTGTAAGAAATGATGAAAAGGATGGTTACAGAAAAACCTGGGAAGACTTATATGAGCTGATGCAAAGTGAAGTGGACAGAACTAGGAAAACATTGTACAGAGTAACAGTAATATTGTAACACTAATCAGCTGTGAAAGACTTAGCTGCTCTGATAAAGACAATGATCCAAGACAATTCCAAAGAACTCATGATAAAAAATTCCATCCACCTATAGAGAACTAATGAACTCAGAGTATAGGCCAAGCATTTTTTAACTTTGTTTTTCTTGGTTTTTTTGTTGCAACATGTCTAATATGGAAATATGTTTTGCATGACTTCATGTATAAAATGGGCATTATATTTCTTGCCTTCTCAATGGGTGGGAGAGGGAGAGGAGGGAAGGAGAGAGTTTAAAGCTAAAAATAATTTTTTTAAATTAACAACAGCAGCAACAACAAACAAAGCCGTGATCCCTAATGAGTCATCTGGATTAAACCAAAAAGAAGCCTTTCATTTTATTATCATTTCCAGGCCTTCATCACTTTGTGCCTGGATTATCCTAATAGCCTGCTGGTGGATGGGTCTGCCTGCCTCAAGTCTCTCCCCATGCCAATCTATCCTGCAGCCACCAAAATGTTCTCCTAAAAAGCAAGTCTGATTATGTCATGCCCCTACTCAATAAACTCCACTAGTTCCCTCTTGCTTGTAGGATCAAATACAAAATGCTCTGTCTGGCATTCAAAACCCTTTATAACTCAGCTCACTTCTACTTTTCTAGTGTTCTTTACACCTTACTTCCCAGCATGTACTCTTTGATCCAGTGACACCGGCCTCCTGGCTGTTCCACAAACAAGACACTCGGCTCTGGTCATTTTCTCTGGCTGTTCCCTGTGCCTGGAATGCTCTCTCTCCTAGCCTCTGACTACTGACCTCCCTGGCTCCTTCTAAATCCCAACTAAAATATCATCTTTTACAGGAAATTTTCCTCAACTCTTTTTAATTCTAGTGCCTTCCCTTTGTTAATTATTTCTTACTTATCTTGTATATAGCTTGCTTTGTATATATTTATTGGCATGTTATTACCCTCCATTAGATTGTGAACTAAATGTTTATTGGTCAACTCATTATTCACGGAGCAAACCACTTCCAGTTCATAATCACTCACGGTAGGTAGGATGTTACTTCACCCTAGGGCCCTAGCAGGAGGGCACATAGCTAGGAGCACGTGCAACCTGATTATACTGGAATTAGTATGAAGAGGTTTAAAATACTGGATACTTTGCCCATGACCTTCCAGTAGGTCATGAGAGCAGTAGTCTTTTGTGCTTCTCTCTCTACTCTTCCTTTTAGTTGGCCAAAAGAGAGCAGACTTTTATTTCCCTCCCCCCACTTTTCTTCTACTTGAACAGAAGAGTAGAGGCTTTGTCCCTTTTGTCTCATGCTTCTCACTCCCTGCTCCGCCCCATCTCCCTCTCTCCCTCCTCCCTCCCTCTTTTCCTTTTTTCCTTCCTTCCTTTCTTCTTTTCTTCTTTTCTTCCTTTCTTCCTCTTTCTTTCTTTCATACTTTCTTTCTTTCTCTTTCTTTCTTTCTTTCTTTCTTTCTCTTTCTCTCTCTTCCTTCCTTCCTTCCTTCCTTCCTTCCTTCTTCTTTCTCTCCCCTCCTTCTTTCTCTCCCTCCCTTCCTCTCTCTCCTAAGAACAATCCTAGTGGCCTTTTTTAGGCTTTGTATTCAGAAAAGATTCCACTGGATCCAGGACCGGTATCAATTGTCAACCAAGGCTATTTTCTTAGGATCATTATTTAAGGATCTCTCTTCATTTCACGGGAGCCATTTTTCATAGCTATATATTTGTACGGAGCTGGGGATTCCATTTATCCCAGATTAGCATGTTCACTATAGATCCAATGATTTCCCTTCTAGTCTGTAGGCTGACAGTTCTTGCCTTACACTGCTGTCAAAGTGATTTTCCATAAATGCAGGTCTGACTGTGTCACTACCTGCTAAATCAACTCCAGTAGCTTCCTATTGCCTCTAGAATCAAATATAAATCCCTCTGTTTAACTTTTAAAGCCTTTCACAGCCTGGCCTCAACCTATCTATCTTTCTGGCCTCATTCTATATTAATCTTCCTCCTGAGCTTTGTGATTCAGCCAAACTGACCTTCTCTGTGTTTCTCCACACTTGATCGTCTTTCTCTGTGCTTTCTCACCTGCTGACCATCTCCTGTGCCTGGAATGCTCTCACTCCTCACCTGAGCCTTCAAGACTTCCTCTCTCCCTTCAAGAGGAAGTTCAAATACCACCTTCTACATGAAGACTTTGGTGGTCTCAACTGCTTAAGCACCCATGATATGTAAACATTTAGTACTTATTCTGTATCTGCTTTATGTACACGTTTTCTCCTTACTTAAATGTAAATTCCTTTAGAATAACAATTGTCTAATTATATTTGTAACTCCAGTGCCTAACATAGCATAGCACATAGTAGACATTAAACAAATACGTATTAATTATTCAGTTGATTAAATTTTCTCTTTCTCTGGCAAAATTGTTTACTTATTTTATAGGGTCTAGTTTTCCAGGTGTTCCACACTTAATGCCTAAAAGATTCTGTTGTTCAGTCATGTCTGACACTTCACGACCCATTTGAAGGCTTTTCTTGTCAAAGATACTAGAGTGGTTTGCCATTTCCTTCTCTAGTTTATTTTATAGATAGGGAAACTGAAGCAAACAGGGTTAAATGACTTGCCCGGGGTCACACAGCTTACAAGTGTCTGAGGCTGGATTTGAACTCGGGTCTTCCTGACTACAGGCCAGGTGTTTTATCCACTATGCCACCTAGCTCTCCTAGAAGATCCTAAAGGTACTCATCCTTTGGGAAGGTCTCTCCCTATGTCTTACTGGCTAGCAAGGTGAAAGGAAGCTTACATGCCATTTCGCCTGAACTCTTTATTTTACAAATGAGGAAAAATGACACATGGAGAAATTAGAGCAATTTCTCAAGAGTACACTGCTAGTAAGTATTAGAACTAGGATTCTAACTTAAGTCTTCTGACTCTTTCCATTAACTCATGCAGCTGAAGCGTTTTTACTGGCTCATCAGTAGTCCTATGAAGTGACCACCCTCCAAACAAGGGCTAAGAAGGTATTCTTCATGCCATCTAAAGCCCTGAAATCAGGCCTCATAAAAGCCATTTGGCTAAAGTTTTGTGTAATGTCAAAAGTTGAGATGAGAATTCAGGTTTCTAGGTTTCTATAGCTCAACCCAGAGCACTGTTCTTTCTTATACTTGGTGACAGCCTTTTTGGTCTTGTGCAAACTCATCAAGCCAGATTTGTGGAAGAATTGCTAAGAAACCCAACCCCCTTATCTAATCCTTACAGAAGTTTGTTTTATGTAAATGTGAACCCTATCATAAACCAGGCATTTCAGTCATCAGTGGTTTGGCCCTGTGGCCTCCTTCTTGAATTTTCAGGGAACAGACAAACCCATGGTTGTTGAGTCAGACTTCATTTAATTTATCCAATTACATCTGCGGTTGGCAGAGTACATGTTCTGCTGAGTTTTAGATGAGCCAGCCCTAGCTGAATGTTTAACTGGAAAGACCTGGAAATGAGAATGAGAAATAACAGAAAGCCCAAGACCTCCTGGATGACAGAGACCGGGGGATGCTACACACCAACAAAAGAAACTACACATCAACACACTTTTAAGTTTAATCTGCACCATTAATATTTTATATCATTTTCTTTTTTTTGAGACACATAAATTTATTTTTAATACACATAAAGATAGTTTTCAACATTCATTTTTATAAGATTTCCAGTTCTATCACTTGAGTCTAGGCAATCAACAAAACAATAAATCAAGCCCTAATTTGTAGCCTTTGCTGATAATTGCAGTGTAAATGCTCACACTGAAAATTTAACAACAGGCTCTGGCAATCAATCAGTATTTTTTAAGCTCCTACTATATGCTAGGCACTGTGTTAAGTGCTAGAAGTACAAAAAGAGGCAAAAGACAGTCCCTGCCCTCAAGGAGCTTATAATCTAATGGTCTGAGCTGGCTTCAGCACATGTATCACTGAGATACAACTCCAGAGCCCATCATAGTCCATACCTTTGCCAGGTTAGATGGGGTACTGTATGCCAGCTTTGCCCAAGAACTGCGGCTGGATGAATGAAGTTTAGTGACTTGGTCTCCTGCTCTAGAATTTTACTGAGTTTTGCACTTCTCCTTAAATGTCAGAAAGCAGACTGATCAGTGGGTGAGAAGAAAGATGGGAGAACAACTGAGCCAGCAGTAGGAGGCATGCATGACAAAAGGTCGACCTTGGGCTATTTTTTTTCAAGGGAGAAGGGAAGGCAATTGCGGTTAAGTGACTTGCCCAAGGTCACACAGCTACTAAGTGGGTCAAGAGTCTGAGACCAAATTTGAACTCAGATCCTCCTGACTCCAGGGCCAGCGTTCTACTCGCTGTGCCTCCTAGCTAATCCTAGATGTTTAGGATGATAATGGTAAGAAAAGAGATTTGTGTTGCTGTTCTTCTAACACTTCGAACTTGCTTTTCATCCTCTCAAGCATCATTCAGCACTCTATGCCCTGAGTTTATTTTTGGAAAGGATGCTAGATTTTCTCCAATACCTTACTGCACCCCTCCCCCCTCAAAAATTGAAGATGGAGGGACAGCTGGGTGGCACAGTGAGTAGAGCACTGGCCCTGGGGTCAGAAAGACCTGAATTCAAATCTGGCCTCAGATACTTGACACACTACTAGCTGTGTAACCCCAATTGCCCTGCCTTCCCCCCTCAAAAAGAATGAAGTTGAATGTTTTAGTCTTCTGAATAAACATGACTGAGAGAGGCTTACTGAGGTTGCTGAATTCCTGAGACCTGATTGGTGGAAGCTGTAGGTTGCATGTACTAGGTCTGGACATCTGGAAATTGTGGGCCTAATCTTGTGATCTGGCTTTCTCTACCATTTTCGGACAACAACACCCTGTCACAGGAAACATTCTCACCACAGTACCAGAGTTTGGAGAACATGTGCAATCATTTAGAGCAGAAATAACAGCGGCAAAGGTGGTTTTGAAATCCATTTAAAAATAGCCCAGTGGCTCCATAAGCAAGCGAGGCCGCAAAATATCTAATGTGAATGTATCAGTTGGCAGGATTTATTCCTGATTTCAAGGGGACTTCATGTCTAGTCCTCCAGCAGGGTGAGAGGCTCTGTCTTGGTCAGAAAGTGATAGCAGGGGACCTGGGAGGCCTGCCATGCAAGGCTAGAAGCTAAATCTCTATATAGCTGTTCTTGCGGTCGTTGAGTCATTTTCAATCATGTCCAACTCTTCATGACCCCACTTGGGGCTTCCTTGGCAAAGATACTGGAGTGATTTGCCATTTCCTTCTCCAGCTCATTTTATAGATGAAGAAACTGAGGTAAACATGCTTAAATGACTTGTCCAGGGTCACACAACTAGGAAGTGTCTGAGACCAGATTTGAACCCAGGAAGAGGAGTCTTCCTGACTCCAGGCCCAGCACTCTATCCACTACACCACCTAGCTGCCCCCAATATAGCTGATGCCTACTGTTAAGGCCCACTCCATATCTATACGTGCCATGTTCTGAGGAAACATCACTTGGCCCTTCCTACCTTGAAGTTTTGGGTTTTTCCATTGGATTGCCAAAGCATTTCCTTTGGGCCTACTTAGGCCTTAAATTGCTATTGCTGAGGTAGTTTGATGGCAAAATGGATAGAACGCTGGATGTCAAGATGACCTGAGTGAAAATCCTGCATCAGATTCTTAGCAGCTGTGTGACTGGACAAATCACCTAACCTCTCAGAGCTGTTTTTCCCTCTGAAATGAGGGAAATGATGATAGCTCTCTCCCTGAGTTGTGGGGACCAAATATAACAATATTTGTGAAGTTCTTTGCAAAACTTACAAGGTTATATGTGTTATCTGTTACCATTGTCACATTATTATTATTGCTAGTGTATTTTACTAGGGCTAAAATGTCCATAAACTTGTTTTTAAAACATACTTTATAGCTATATTTTAACATAAATTATTTCCTTTCTAATCCTACATATTTTACTTTATGCATTTAAAAACACTATTCTTAGGAGTAGTCCATAGGCTTCACCAGATTATCAAAGGGGTCCATGACACAAACAATATAGTTGTTTGCATGTTTCCCTCATTAAGTTGGTTTATTTTATTTTTAATTGCATGTAAGCAAACATTCTTAACATTCATTCTTTGAAATTTTGAGTTCCAAATTCCTCCCCCCCCCATCACCTACACCCTCCCTAAAAAGGCAAGCAACTTGATAGAGTCTACACATGTGCAGTCATGAAAATATTTCCATGTTAGACATGTTGCAAAAGAAAATGCAAACCAAAAAATCCGCTAAGAATAATAAAGAAAGTAAAAACATGTACTCTTCAATCTGCATTTAGACTCCATGAGTTCTTTCTCTGGAGGTGGATAGCATTTTTCATCATAAGTCCTTTGAAATTGTCTTAGATCATTGTATTGCTGAGAGTAGCTAAGTCGTTCACAGTTGATCATCATACAATATAGCTGTTGTGGTGTACAGTGTTCTCCTGGTTCTGTTCACCTCATTTTGCATCAGTTCATGTAAGTCTTCACAGGTTTTTTCTGAAAGCAACTTGCTTGTCATTTCTTATAATACAATAGTATCACATCACAATCATGTATCACATCTTGTTCAGCCATCCCCCAATTGATAGGCATCTCCTCAATTTTCAATTCTTTGCAACCACAAAAAGAACTGCTAAAAATATTTTTGTACATACAGGTTATTTTCCCTTGTCTTTGATCTCTTTGGGGGTACAGTCGAAGTAATGATATTGTTTGGTGAAGAGTATACAAACTTTTACAGCTCTTTGGGCATAGTTCCATAATGCTCTCCGAAATGTTTGGATCAGTTCATGGTTCTGCCAACAGTGCATTAGACTCCCTGTTTTTCCGCATCCCCTCCAACATTTGTCATTTTCCTTTTCTATCCTATTAGCCAATCTAATAGGTATGAGGTGGTACCTCACAGTTGTTTTAATTTGCATTTCTCTAATCAATAGTGATTTAGAATATTTAGAGTATTTTTTATATGACCATAGGTAACTTTGATTTCTTCTTCTTAAGACTGCCTTTTCATGTCCTTTGACCATTTTTCAATTGGGGGAATGACTCCTATCCTTATAAACTTGACTCAGTTCTCTCTAGAAACGAGGTCTTTATCAAAGAAACTTGCTTTAATTCTTCCCCCACCTCCACCCCACCCTCCCAGTTTCCTGGCTGCATTGCATGTTGGCTGCATTGTTTTTGTTTGTGCAAAACCTCTTTAATTTGATGTAATCAAAATTATCCATTTTATATCCCATAATGCTCTTTCTCTCCTATTTGGTCATAAATTCCCTCCTTATCCATAAATCTGACAGGTAAAATACTCCATGCTTCCTCAATTTGCTTATGATATCACTTTTTATGTCTAAATAATGTACCCATTTTGACCTAATCTTGGTATATAGTGTGAGATGTTGGTGTATACCTAGTTTCTGCCAAACTGCTTTCCAGTTTTCATTGCAATTCCTGTCAGATAGTGATTTCTTGTCCCCAAATCTTGGATCTTTGTGTTTGTCAAACACTAGATCGCTATGATTATTTACTACTGTGCATTGTGTACCTAATCTATTCCACTGATCCACTAGTCTATTTCTTCAGTTATTAAGTTGTAAGCTCTTTGAAGGTAGGGGCTATTTTTGGCTTTCTTTGTATCCCCAGCTTTTAGCACAATGCCTGACACGTAATAAATACTTAATAAATGTTTATTTACTTGACTTGAAAGATCTTTGCCCTAGGGAAAAGGATCTGGAAGTCTGTACTCCCCATTCAAAGGTTACCACAGTTTATGTTAATTAGTTATTTCCACCTTATTTTTTAAAAAAAAATGTATCAGGGCCTTGAGGGAATGGCATACCTGATAGGTAAATGTGACTAGTGAAGAATGGCCGAAAGGGGAGGTGGTTGGGAGCTGAGTGAGCAAACCTGGCTACATTGCTGGTGGGATGCCTAGAGAAATGAAGAAGAGAGATGTTAAATTTATCTGTTTCATAATGTACAGTTCCACCTCTGGCACTAAAGACTTGGGTAGAGATTAATTTATCAGTGGAGGGGGGAAAGGTAAGACCATCATACACCTTCATCACAGAGTCATTTTGAAGAATAACTGCATTTTAAAATACCAGCACTGCAGAAATGTGAACCAAGGTGGAAAATGTTAAGGCGATGAGCGTCCAGTGGCTCCTGATGGGGAGGCAGGTTTCCTAGAAGAGAGGGAAGGAAAGCTGTTCCCATTTTCACCACTGACTTGTGAGACCTTTGGCAAAGTCATTCCATACTTTCACAGGTTGCATGGAGAAGGTGATATCCTCCTTCCACTTCCCTTGCAGGTGGCTCACAGTCTCTGGTAGTGTTTCTGTTTTTCAGGGCCAATACACTCATTTTTGTTGGCAAGAAAACACTGTTTACAGCCACATAAATTTAGTCTTGGTTTTGGTGTGAAACTTCCTTTGTTTTTCCTGGATACATTATGGCTTGGCTTAGCCCTGTTCTTTCCCATGATATTCTCATTCACACCCTGTGAAGGATTCAGACCTAGGCCTTTGGCCTTACTCAGCCTTCTCAGTTTTCCAGTTAATTTACTTACAAACTGTCTGAAGGATTTTGCCTTTCTGCTCCAAGGCTTTCTTCTTTGACTGTTTTCTAGGTTTTTCCTGCCCTCTAAATCTCAACATGACACTCAGGACCTCCTAGACTTTCTTGACTCTGGAACTGGCCCTTGGATTCTTGAGATCATGGAGTTTTTTTATGTATGAACATCTAGTTCTAGACCCCACTTCTCTTTTCTCTTCCACTCCCTGTCTCCTGTGCATGAGACCACAAGAGTATGTTTTCTAGGTTTTAGTTATTAGGGAAATGTAAAAAGATCTAGAGAACCATAACATGTACAAAACACCTAGAGGAAGGTTTACATCCTGCTAGACAGATATACTATGGTAGAATAATGGGAGGACATCATTAAGACTTTTCCAGGATAAGAAGGCATAGGTAAGCAGTGGCAGCTAGGTGGCACAGTGAAAGACTTGTCTTCATGAGTTCAAATCTGGCCTCAGGTACTTCCTAGCTGTGTGACCCTGGGCAAGTCACTTAACCCTATTTGCCTCAGTTTCCTCACCTTTAAAATGATCTGGAGAAGGAAATGGCAAACCACTCCAATATCTCTGTCAGAAAACCCCAAATAGGGTCAAGAAGAGTTGGACATGCTTCAAACACCTGCATAACAACAAATGATTACCCTCATTGATCAGATCATGGATCCTATTGAAGTATTAAAGTACATTTATTCACAGGAGAAGTATTAATGTACATGTATTTCATATATATGTATATATATATACATACACAATACATATATATAAACATACTTATGCATTTGTGTGTGTGCATGTGTATGTAGCATAAGCACCTGTCGGTTCCTGAAAACTGTATCCAGATTGAAGTTACATCTTGGGTTAACATTTATCTCAGACCTGCCCAACTTGGCAGTAGAGGTAGTGGCCAAAATTAAAATAGGCTAAATTTCTTCAGGCCACAGATAAGTTTTTTCCCAGTAAATTATTAAACTATTTTGCAAATAAACCATATTTTTAAAAGGGAAATTTCGATTAATATCAATTAATTACACTTATTGCTTAAGATTTTATTTGTCATGAAATCACGTTAATGTTAAAAAGATTACTTGGCTAAGCATTACAAGTTTTAATACATTTTTCAGGTTTTCTTACATTCAGTTAATGGGACACACTTCTTGTCAGCAATCAGTTTGTCATACTCCAGAATCATGTTTGAAATCGATTTCTTTAGAAATCTGAAAACTAGCTTTAGTAGCCGTGTCATTTTCTAAGTTTACTTTCTCAAAAAACTGTTGCTCTCCACTGAGATTTTTCAACAATTTGGATGTTTTGGTTTGTTTTTCATTGGTGTCCAATTTGCTTACATCAGAATGCTTTGATTCAAAATGGCGATGAAGATTGTGTTCCTTTGGAACAGCTATTACTTCTTGGCAAACAAGTCACAATATTTTGTCTCTCGTGTAAGTAAGCAAGTATCTATTTGTCCACTCTGAATTAAACACTATATGTTCTGATTTGATCTTCTATTTCTTTTTATGACCCATTTTACAGAGTCGCTTCAAAAACTTTAATATTAGAACCAAAAAATCTCCACAGCAACTGCTCACACACAAAGAAATATTGAACTGAGTGTCTGACCTTGAAGAGAGCACCAAACACCCCTGTAGCTTGGTGGGTGGCTTGCATAGCAAGGGTGGGGAAGAAGCCTTTGTATTGTTGCTGCTCATTGCATAGCTGGTGTCAGCTGTGTTGGCTGTGTCTGCACTGATTTTGTCCCTGTTCGATGCCAATAGCAACAAAAATACAGCAAAAAGATATGACTGTCGCTCCTCTCAGACTAGAGACAGACTGACAATTGTTGTTTGGTGCAGGTCATGTGACAAACAGGAGAGAGTGATCTTTGGCAACCCACCCACCAAGTTACATGATGGCACAATAGTGACTAATGGAAGGCGAGTTAAGTGGGGTGTGTTCAAATCACTTGTTACATCTTTACTTTCTTTTACATCCTCTATATTTCTTTTGGTGGGCTGGCCCTCGGGCTGTGGGTTGTGCAGGCCTAGTTTATCTAAAGCCATATTTCACAAATCTCCATCCAATTAAAATAAAACTATGCCAACTGAAGGACATATTAACTCAAAACAAAAACATTCAAATAACCAAAATAGCAAGGTAAATAACAAGGAAATTTTCTCTTATACCTTCTCTATCACATACTCTCATATCACTGGGATATGGAATAGTAATATTAATAGCTAGCGTTTCTATAGATCTTTGAGAACTGCAAAGCACTTTACATGTGCCAGCTCATTGTTCCTCACAACTACTCTGTGAGGTAGCTGCTGTTATTATCGTCATTTTACAGAGGAGGAAATTGGAACCAACTGACTTGCTCAGGGATACACAGAGTCAGGGACAGTCAGAGTCAGGATATGAACTCAGATCTTCTTGACTCCAAGTCTATCACTCTGTCCACTATGCCACCTTACTGCCATCATGCATATAGGGAATTCACAAAGCCTAGACAACTCATAGTTCTTAGGCAATGTCCCAGTCAGAATACCTGTCCCTAAGCACTTGCTGCTCCCAAATAGAGGTGCTAAGATCATATTGGTCTGCTTTGGTCTGCTGTTGTTACCACTTCCTTGTTCTTCACTGAGCAACTAACTGCTATTTATTTGTCTTCCACTGAATTGTAGCTATTATGTGGTCTTGTCTCTAAAGAATAGGACTTGTAGCTCTTAAAGTGAGTCTAGCTCATAGCCTAAAGACCCTTTCAGTCTTTTTGTGAGTCATACTCACAACAGCACCCAGCCAGCACACAAGTCTTCCATATCTACCAAATTTTAGATTGCCTTGCTTCTCCTTTGGTGATGATGTCCCCAGACATGATATTTGCGTTGGGATAAATAAATCTTTTCTAATGCCATCATGCCTCTGTTGGCTAACACCAGAGCATGCAGATCACCCTGGAGCTTCACTTATAAAGATTACAGGAGGAAGAGTAAAATTGCTAACCTTAGTCCAGCCTTCTTGCAGCTGAGCTTTAATTACTACTCTACTTATTATGTATAAAATCAGAAATAGTAGGATATGACAAGATAATTAGAGGTGCATATAAAATAAATCCAATCACTCCTAGATTCAGTGGCACCTAAGCTTTCTACCCTAATTCTCACCTAAAGTACTTGAGACAACATGGCAATGAAATTCTGACCCTGGAAGCCTTGTAACAAGGTACATGACTCCCTTATAGCCTCGGTTAAGAAAGGCATTTTCATTTACCAAACACCCCTGAGCTGATTTAGAAATTCTCTCATTTGAGTCATCTGGCTGCATTACTAATGCATTCTAACAATCTCTGACTCATTCTCAGCCAAAAAGTCTCCTGGTGTCCTATGGACTTATGGTGTTCTCTGCATTACTAATTAATCACTTAGCCATCTAATTTAGCCTCTTCCTGACCCAGAGACCACAAAGAAATACAAATGAGAAAGAATTTAGTATGCCTATTACCTCAAAAATCAGCTATTTGATCAGACACACAGGATGTCTCCAAAGTTTAGGACATAAAATCACTTTCTCTTACACAGCTCTCTTTATTAGCATCACCTTCTCCTTTGGTGCATTTGTTGGCTCAGATCAGTGACACATAACCAGTGGAAAGATTTGATTCATATAGAGTATTTAGGGGTGGGTTTAGTAGGAATCTGCTGCATTTGGAGGGGGAGCACTATATAAGCTAAAGGAGCAGATAGCTTTGTATATTTTTATAGCCAGACAATACATTTCTCTAGTGTCTGGGCTCCAAGCATCTCAACTTATTTTCCTAGTGTAAACTCAGGAATAGATTACATTTATATGGGGTGTATCACTTTACTTGATTCTTCTAAGAATCTATGAAGAAGATCAGGAAACTAAGGTAATGAAAACATAAATGACTTTCCTAATATAAAAAAGTTAATAAATGTTAGAGCCAGAACTTACTGCTCATGTGACCTTGAGCAGGTCACATGACCTCAACCTTCTTAGACTTCAGTTTCCTCAGCAATAAAATAGAGGGAAGGGCCGGTTAAATGACCTCTGAGTTTCCTTCCAGCTCTAAGTCTGTGATCCTATAGATCCTAAAAGCCTATGATCCTATAGACTTTAAATCCTGTGCTTTGTCCTCCTTAGTAGCATTCTAGAGATGTGCTAACTGAGGCACTCAGTGGTTGACCAGTTCTTCCAACCTCATGTAAGATGTTGGTGGCATAGCTGTTGCCTGTACCCAGAATTGCTGGATACTTGAGAGATAACATGGCAGAGTGGAAAGACTTCTGAACTTAGAGTGGTGGGTAGATGCACTAAACCTGCAGTTGAGAAGACCTGAGTTCAAATCTGGCCTAAGTGTATAAATCTTCACCTCTACTGTCTCTGTTTCCTCCTCCGCAAAATGGAGGTGATACCTCCCAGAGGATAAGATATTTAGAAACTGCTTTATAAACATCAAAGTGTTATATAAATACTAGCTATTATTATTATGGGTTGTAGAACTTAAGAGTAACAATTCCTGGATTTGAATCTTAGCTCTGGACTTGGGACAATTTACATAACCCCTATGGGTCTCAGTTTCCCTATTTGTAAAATGAGATCAGAGCTAGATGATTTTCAGAGTGTCTTCCAGCTCAAGGAATGTTCCAACTCTATGATCCTATGAGATAACTTCCTAGACTATACTCAGCAAGCTCCTTTTCCTTGTTGCTGAGATGTACCTATATCTGAGTATGTAGTTCAGAACCTCCAGAAACCCCATGGCATACATCAGTGCCTTTAAAAATAAAACACATCAAATAGATAAAAACATATCGAAGCCGTATGCAAACCTTGTGAATCATTCCAAAGAGAGAACTGGTCAGGCAGAGGTTCCTTACCTCCATGAGTCTATAGCTAGAAGGGAGAGCTATGTAAATTCATGTTATGAGAAAATTGAAAGAAGTTCCTTTAATATTTGCATGCGCTTTCTCAACATTTCACACACAGCAGATTGGGCACAGGAGAGCATCCCTCTGCCAACTTGGATATAAAAGATTTGGCAGCTGTTCAGGCTGAAAATAGTAGGCGCTCGGAGTCTTAATCACAGCATGAGCATGGACTCACGTACACACACACCCTAACATGTCAGCGTGGGCTCTGAGGGTTGTCCCTAACATCAGGAATGTGTTCACAAGCAGCTGTTTGATGGTACTGGAAGTGAGCTGTGACATCGCAGGCCCCTGTGGGCTCCAGGTTCCCTCCATGTGGGAGATGTTGATGCCCTGTCAGCCAGAGCCAAGAAGGGCATCACCTGTGTCTCAGCAATCTGTTTCCACTTGCTGTCTGGTGTAGCCACAAGAACAGAATGAAGGGCCAAGTTTTTTCTTTTTCTTTATTTTTTTTTTTTGAGGAAAAGAAAAGTGTTTGACCATAAGGCTCTCCCTTTAGTATCAAGGGCAAACCTTTGAAAAATGACCTTTAGAAAGGTTAAATC
Organism: Trichosurus vulpecula; assembly: GCF_011100635.1. Taxonomy (NCBI): domain Eukaryota; kingdom Metazoa; phylum Chordata; class Mammalia; order Diprotodontia; family Phalangeridae; genus Trichosurus; species Trichosurus vulpecula. Next base: position 200,679,255 of record NC_050580.1, read on the forward strand.
ATCTCAGGTTAATAAAAATCTAAAGCCATTCTTTTAAAAAAAAAGTGCCATCAAGAGGTAACTCACTGTAGTGGAAAGAAAGTAAATCTCTGGTCAGGAAGATCTGGATTCAAGACCCACCTTTGCTAGACATTCACTGTAAGAACCTGGGCCAGTCCTCCCCGGCACCTCTCCAAGACTGCAAGTTCTGAACTAGTTCCTGATCTAAGTTGGTAGAGAAAGTTCCCTACATCAATGAAATCATAGGTCTAGGCTACAAACGAACAAAACTTATGATGTCTTTGGAGCAGGGAGAGTCCTGAGTAGAGCTTTGAATAATTTATGTCCTGGCATTGGCTTCACTGGTGATTAAGTCTAATTAAATGGGCAAAGTGCTTACCCATCTCTCTGTGTTTCTTCAATTTTAATACCTGGAAAATTGAAATAAACAATTAAAAACCAGCATTTATTAAGGACCTACTATGTGCCAGGCACTGTGCTAACCTGGGGATGCTTATATAACGATTCCTTCCCATTGTTACCTACTTCCTAGGTATCTGGTAAGGATTTTAAAAAAAGTAATATAGTCATTAAGTTTGAAATAAAATATAATAATAGGCTTCCAAAAATGGTATGTAAATAGACTACCCTCTGAATCAATTTACCACTCCCATGCTTCACTAGTCACCATTCCATTATAGATGTTGTTTTCTTCAATTAGAATACAGAAGCCTTGATGGCAAGGGCTATCTCATTTTTTGTATTTGTTTCCTCAGTGCCCAGCATACTTCCTGGCACATACTAAGTACTTTTTTGTTCACCCATTCACTTATTTATTCAATATTACCAGTGCTTTGCTTTCTCTCTAGCACTGTATCTCAGAAGAGGTCTCCTTATCATTTCTTAGTTGGATGATCCTTTCTTTTTCCTTTTTTTAAAAACATTTTTTATTGATATCTTTTGTTTTTGCTTCACCAAAATTGTTGCCAGTATCCCTCCCCATCTAAGTCCCAGAGAACCATTCATAAAACAAATACTATTTCTAAACCTAAAGAAAGAAAAGAGGAAAATGGAAAAACAGTCTTGATTTTCTAAGGTGATATTATTGATGAAGATTGTTAACCACCTGTTGTTTGTGGCCAACAGTCACAGACTCATGGGAAGAAGACTTTGAGATCTGCTACAATCCTTTCATCTCATAAATGAGGAAAGGGAACTCCAAAGAATCTTAAGGATTAGTTCAAGGTCATAAAGAGTCTCATAAGTTCTACTATACGAAAAGAACTGCTTTTTCTACGTGGTTTATCAGCAGCTGTTATTTCCTGAATCTGGCACCCTTTTTTGAGGCTACTGACATTCCTGGGTAGCCTGGCACTTTTATTCTCATTAACCCATTGGAAAAATAAAAAAGAAGAAAACGCTTTAGGAACTATGGATCAGCAGGGCCAGAGTCGTAGCCTGGCCACCAAGGGACGCCTCAAGGTGTGGACAGTTCCCATCAACCTGGCAGTTTAATGGGGGCAGGATCATTACAAGGAGATCTGCCCAGAGAAAAGTAAGGGTCAAATGTAACACACAAGAAAGATTCAAGAAACTGTATCCAAGATGTAGCTAGAAACTAAAGCTAAGATGATATATGGAAAGATAAACCATAGATGGGAATGGGATAGGTATCAAAAGCGGGAAACCGAGTTGGCAATACAACAGAGCTCTGTGGCCTGGGGGTGCGGAGGTGGTTGTGAGGGTATTCTTATTCAATGACATGACTTGACTATGCCTCTCTTAATCCTAATCACTGAATGGGTGTTGCCTGAGATAAAGGAGATCTTAGCTTAAAAAACACCAAGGTTTCCCACTGCTTCCTGGGCCGTCACCAGTCATCTGGACCTATGTCTTGCCACTGGACTTTGAATGACTCTGGAGGAGAGAGTGAGGTTGGTGACTTTATACAGCCTTGCCTCACTCAAATCCAATTCACTCGCAAGTCAAGACATCACCCTCCTGATGTCATTGGTCCTCTTCCAAAACGATGGACGAAGAACACGAACAACAGTGAGGAAGGTGGGTAAGTGATCCAAGAACTAGACATTATATGCTGAAACTCTATTTATACAGCATAGGTGTTCAGTAAATATTTCTCAAAGGTATGACTGCAAACTGCCAAGAAACAACAATGATATATTACATTTTTATAGTGTTTTATGATTATAAAAGTATTTCATAGTAGCAAATCACCAAAATATATGTGACCCTCAATAGTTTTAAAGGAAAGGCAATAAAATCTTATCAATTCACATGCCATGAATTATGATGTTGTGCTAATTAGGACAGGGGCTGGGATAAAGTTTACTGTTGTGAGCATTAAGCCCAGTGTTTCTCAAAGTGTGGAGTAGAGATCTCTGGAGGTCTCTAAGACTCTTTCATGGGGCCTTGGGGGTCAAAACTACTTTCATAATAACATTTATGTTTTACTTCCTTACATGGTAAATATCTATAGATATAACCCATATAAATGAAAGCACGTTGAAGAGTCCTCAATATTTTTAAGAGTATAAAGGGATCTTGAGACCAAACATTTGAGAACAGTTGATTTAATCCATTTAAAAATATATTTTCAGTTATTTTAAAAGCACTCATCAAATATAAAAACGTGTATGTTACTTACAAATAATTTTTAAACTATTCGTTAAAGTAGGGCTGATAGACTTCTACTGTGTAATATAACCTGGTGATACCTTGTTAGTCTAAGTTATGTTACTGTATGTAGCTGGAATAAAAGATATATCTTTAAAAATATTCTATAACTCAAAATGTTCATGAATTCCTTAATTGACCCTATCCCCAATTCATCTATATTAGAGGCTTTTGTTTATTTTGCTGCACAATAAAACATTAAAAATTCATATTCTTTGGGTCCAAGCATGCCATAGTTTTCAGATTCTTGAGAATCTTAAGTGAGTCATAGGATCTCAGGATTTAGAGCTGGAAAGGACCTCAGAAACTAACCACTTTCAACAACTTCATTTTATAGGTGGGGAAAGTGAGGCCCAGAGATACTAAGCACTTTGTCCAAGGACACACAGTAAATAGCAAAGGTTAGATTTGAGTTCAGGTCCTCTAACACCAAACTCAATGAACTTTTCACCATAGTGGCAGTAGATAATGATACCAGTCTTCTCCTTTTAACTTATTGTAAAGGCAAACAAAATAGGACTTTTTACTGTTTTTTCTTTTGGAGTGCTTTTCACCACTAAGGCAATCAAGTGCCTTTGAGTGACTCTTGCCTTTGTTTGTAGGAAGGCCCATACCCTTTTGCTAATTAGGTTAGGAGAGGTGTGAAGCCCTTGAGAGGAGTGAAGCCCTCTGAATGGGCCCTGAAAAAGGGTATATATACTCTGAGGTTAGCATTTTGCTTGGGGGCTCACTCCCTGGAAGAGCTTCCTGTGATTTGACCAGACTCTGGGTAGCCATTGGAGCCTTCTGGCTTTGAAAACCCAGATATTGGTGCTTCTCTTTCTGGTAACTGTGTATGTATTGCTATGGTCAGACATATGGAAGCCTGTTGATTTGTGTTATTTTGCTCTGTTTGTAATTTCTGCTTGTAATTTCTGTTTGTATTTGCTCTGAAGTTCAGGATGCTGACTTTTTCCCCCTGAACTAAGTGAATGATATATGTATGTTTGATTAAAGTGAGATTGTAAACCCTTTTAAGTTGCTTTCCTTAGAAAAGCAGATCAAGGAACCTGTGCTAGCAGCCCTCCTGTGTGCTGGTGTTATTGGCTCTACACAGCACAGTAGTGGCAAGTAGCATTGTTATTACATTTATCACTGTCTTGTGATAAATTTTACCAGCAGCATCTTTTATTCATTCCACAATGACTTATTTAACATATACTCAGACCCCCCTCCCAATTTCTGCAGTAGACATTGTGCCACAATTATATATTGTCTTATATTATTATGTAACTCTTTCCTGTGTCTTGTCTTCCTCAGTGAAGTTGTAAACTCCTAAAGAAAAAGAACTAATGTTATCTTATCCTCCTGTGTATCACCTTTCCTAGTACAGTGCTGAGCACATAGATGGGTGGTTCCCTCAATATATACTTGTGGAATTGAACTTTTGGATGAGAGAGAAGGTGACAACTGCATCTTCAAAAGTATCATTGCCTCTTCCTCACATAGTACATTGGGCACTGAGGTAGCAGAATCCAAATGCTGATGGAAAGAGATCACTATAAAAATACCAACAGATTGGTTTCATTTGGCATCTGTTTGTTGTCCTTCTTTTGACTTCATCTATAAATATTCCCAGAAAGATCTCACTCAGATGGATCTAATGCTAAGCTCCGTGCAGGTTTGTTTTCTCCTCGGTGACTTTTTTCACTCTTTCATATAAAAGGGCTTGTTGTGGGCATGCCTAGATCTCCCAACATGGAGGCACTTTGCATCCTCTGCCACAGCCTCTTTTGATTAGCTGTGTAGCTGGAGCAGAAGAGGCTTCATCTTTAAAACTGTATAGACTAAGACACTCACTCTTTTTTTTCTTGCATGTTTTTTTCCTGTGTGGTTTTTCCTGCTGCTAACATCCAGAGGATAAAAATCACAGTTGACCCACAGCTTGGGAACCATGAACTGAACCAGAAGGGGAGATATCTTCCCTCACCTCATATACCCTGGTTCTGATAAATGGGTGTGAGTGAGGTCTCAGTTCTATGTTATTTGTCCTTCTCAGGTTCAGTTTGAGCCTGAGAGACCAGGATTGCAGGCAGGATGGTACAACCAGCCAGCTGACAGGAAAGCCTAGAGAAGGTAGGGGTCCTGGAAATTAAGTCCAAGGGGATTTGGGACTTAGAACTGGGACTGTGCTTTATGGGAACTGAGTGAAACTATGAACCTGATCCCCTTTCCCCTCCCAGAGACTGAGGTGTTGCAAAGGGTGGGGTGGGCGTGGGCAGGGATTATGCCTCGGTTATGTTGGGGGGTAAATTTGTATATTTCTGATGATGCCTTTTGAAATAAATATTTCTTTGCAAAAACTGACTGTTAGGGGTGAAATGGAAATCACATGCAGCAGGCCACCTTCTATGTTTGACAGAACACCATTGGTGGAGTGGTGGATCCATTTGCAGGGAGCCTAGATACCCACAACCCCCATGACAATTCAAGAGAATCCTGGAGGGGTGGTGAAGTGTAACACACCCAGCCTTCTAGGCAGTGAGGGCAAGGAGAGTCAAGGTTATACTTGCCCACTCTAATTTTTTGCGAATAGGCTTGTATTCTAAATAATTGCCCTTAGTTGTTGCATCTCTTGGCTTGAGGAGATAATCGATGACTAAGGTGTTTCTCGGCTCCTTTAGGCTCCTCATTATGGCAACTGTTTTCTTATTGTTTGTTTTATTTTGTGGTTGTTTTTGTTCTTACCAGTGAAACTTTTGTAAGAAATTATGACATGGCTTGAAAGAAGAGATAGGAGAAGCTGTTCCCCCACTGGAGTATATTGGAACCAGCTTGAACTAGTTCTCAAGAGCCAAATGTTAAATCTTTAGTATGAGCATTTACATCTCTAAAATCAGCAAATGCTACACATCAGGGATTGATTTATTGTTTTGTTGACTGTCTAGACTTAAGAAATTGGTGGAGAAAATGTTAATAATGCAAATTAAATTTAAAAGTGGATCATATATGCTTCCCCCTTCCCCAAAGCTGGCTGTTAAATATTTACTACCACACCCCTGTATTCGTATTCCAGCCCCTGCAGAGAAAGGAAGACTGTGAACATTGCACATCGCACTTATTTGCAGATGTTTTTCAATGTATTGATTAGTTATGCTGATTTTTTCCTTTTTTTTCCTTTTTGTCTTGAAAAAGATACTGTTCATTATATGATACAGCTTTCTAGGAGAAAGAGGGGAAGGAATACTGAAAGAAATAATAGTGGTGTTTAAAAAAAGAAATCAGTAAAACCTTATTTAAAAACATAAATTATAGTAGTCAAGGTCAATGTCTTTACTTTTGTCCATTATTTTTTGTTCAAAGTGCATAGCTTGCTTAAACAGGTAAAAGTGGATCTACAGTAATCTCAGATAATTTAATTTAATTTTTATTCTTTCTTTTAGCTTGTTGCCAAGTCAATGGCCAATGTCATTTACAGTAATATTAATAATCTGCTTCTACATAGGCAATTGATTCTGAAATAGCTGCTCTGTTACCAGTTGTTTCCTAGAACATTAAGACGTCAGTTTAATTTTATATTGTTATTCTGTGTGTATTGCCTGTGCTCTAGGCTCTCTCTCATAGAATCAGGCTCCTACATTTCCTCCATCAGCATTTGAGGGATATCCTGGAGGGTTATGGTGTCTTTATTTAGTGCTATCAGTTCAAGAGATTTGGAGCGCGTGAAAACATCCTATAATACCTCTTAGCCTGTTAACCACATGGAGAGTACAGTCCTTGAGTTTTGCAGGTAAAGAAACTGAGGCATAGAGAAGTTCAATTACTTGTATAAGTTCAGACAGCTAGTAAGTGTCTGAGGTGGGATTTGAACCCAGGTACTCTTGACTCTTAGTGTAATACCTTATTCACTTTCTCAACTTCTTCATCCTGTGCAAAAGATGTTGGCACATAAACTACAATGATGGTAATCTGCTTATTTTCATCTGAATGACCACAGTAACCCATGAAATTATTTTTTTTCCTGTTTCCTTTAAGGGCACAATGAAACCAACTGCGTTATTTACCTAAAGAGCTAACTTGTGAGCCACAATTTCTTTGACTTAGCAGGAAGCAATAACATCAATGTAGATTTGGGCAGGTTTCTCCACTAGTGTGTCAACACACTGGTCAATGGACAAGTTTTTTTCTTTCTTTTTTTATTAATTAATTTTTTTTTAGTTTACAACATTCAGTTCCACAAGTTTTTGAGTTACAAATTTTCTCCCTCTTCTTCTCCTCCCTCTTCCCCCCCCCCCCAAGATGACAATGTAATCTGACATAGGGTTTACATATACCTTCTTCACATTAAACTTCTTTTCCAATAATCAAATTGTAAAGAAGAATTATAACCAATGAAATGAACCATGAGAAAGATGTAACAGAACCAAAAATAAAATAAAATTTAAAAAAAAGAAAAAAAGAAAGCAAATAGCTTGCTTCAATCTGCATTCAGATTCCATAATTCTTTCTCTGGATGTGGATAGCCTTTTCCATTATGAGTCTTTTGGAGCTGTCTTTGAACCTTGCATTGCTGAGAAGAGCCAAGTCTATCAAAGTTAGTCATCACAGAAGCAACGTGTCTGTGGTTGCGTGCAATGTTTTCCTGGTTCTGCTCCCTTCACTCATCATCAGATCACATAAGACTCTCCAGTGGACAAATTTTGATGTTAAAAATAACAAAAATTACATTAGTCTTCATAAATGGTTTAAAACTGTGATTCTTGCAATCTATGCCCCTTCTTAGTTACTCTATAACTTTCACTTCAGAAGTGTAAGGGAAATAAACATAGATCAACAGCTCAAAGAGACATCAGAGGCCAGTTAGTCCAGTTCCTTCATTGTACATTTGGAGAAACTGAGGCACCAGAAGAATAAATGACTTGTTCAGAGTCACACAGGTAGCAAGTATCAAAGGCAGGATTTGAATACAGATTCTCTACTTCCAGAGTCAGTGTTCTTTCCACTGTTCTGCACTGAGGGCTAATCTGTATTTTTGTCTGTTGCGTGTTTTTCTGTGGCTATTTAAAAAAAAAAAACCACAAGCTGGTGGTTAACTTTCTGAAGTTGTGCAGACCTCTATATTTAGCTGGGCTGATGTGATTTGGGATCATGGATGGCACTACATGATTTCTCACTTACAATGATGCTCAACCAAATCTCTGGCTACATCCATAATCAAAAAAGCCTTTCCCAACTGGTTCAACCTACCAGGGCAGCTAAGTGGCACTGTGGAGAGTGCCCTGGGTTTGGAGTCAGGAAGATTCATCTTCCTGAGTTCAAATCTGGCCTCAGACACTATCTAGCTGTGTGAACCTGGGCAAGTCACTTTTAACCCTGTTTGCTTCAGTTTCCTCATCTGTAAAATAAGCTGGAGAAGGTAATTGCAAACCAGTCCAGTATCTTTGCCAAGAAAACTCCAAATGGGGTCAGGAAGAGTCAGGCACACCGGAAAAAATGACTGAACAACGACAAAGAACCTACCAGAGCATGTGGGCCACTGGCTTCAAGAACTAATTGTGTCCTGCACACTTTGACAAGACATTGGTGCTGGCCTCTGGGGAAGGGCAGCAGTGGTAACTATCCGAAAGGTAAAAGATGAAGGCTTTTATTGATATAAACACTCTAAATCATAGCTTTTTTTCTTTTTTAGCCCAAGTTAAAAACAGATTCTTGGAATAACCTAGTGAAATACTTTAAGATTGCCATTAACTTGTCTTGTTCTCCCCCATGACTCCTCATTACTTTGCAAAGTTCTTAGGTCAGTATGAGACAGAAAATAAGCACAGGAGAAATACAATTCAGATCCAATCCAATCACCTCTTAGAGCATGGGAAATTAATAGGCATGGGGTATATGATGACAGGCAATGATACCCATTCCATTCTCACACGAGGGTAGGTTAATTACTAAATTGTGTTTCAGACTGAAAGCAAAATCACTAGGCATGGAATATACATGTGTGCATGCATATACATATATACATGTATGCACGTATGTGTATATGTATATATATGCATGTGTATATATACACAGACACATGTGTATGTATATGTGGATATGTGTATATATGTGTGTATATGCATACACATATGCATGCACATGCACATGTACATATACATACATACACATACACAGCCATATACACATGTACATATATACATACCTATATACACATACATACGTACACACATATAAATATATACATACATATATACATATGTGTGTGTGCATATGTGTGTGTGTATGTTTTGTTTTTCCCATAGAACTAAACCCAGGGTGGACATTCAACTTACTTCATTACTCCAGGGGGCTCTCTCCTAACTTTCTACAGATAGTAAGCATCTTGTAAACTAGCAGACAGGCTTCAAGAATTATTGTAGCTTTAAATACACACACACACACATACACACACACATACACACATACACACATACACACATACATATACACACATATAAATATATACATACATATATTCACATATACATATATACATATACATACATATATTCACATATATACACATACATGCACACATACATATATCTATATGTGTGCGTATACATATACATATACATATACATATATATACATATACATATACATACACACACACACACACACACACACACACACACACACACACACTGTAAGAGCCTGAGGTCAAATGGCTCAGTTCATAGATGAGGCCTTTTTGTTTTGTTTTGTTTTTCCCATAGAACTAAACCCAAGGTGGACGTTCAACTTACTTCATTACTCCAGGGGGCTCTCTCCTAACTTTCTACAGATAGTAAACATCTTGTAAACTAGCAGACAGGCTTCAAGAATTATTGTAGCTTTAAATATATGTGTATATATATATATATATATATATATATATATATGTGTGTGTGTGTGTGTGTGTGTGCGTGTGTGTGTGTGTGTGTGTATGTATATGTATATGCATACGCATATGCATATGTATATAGGTAGATAGATATAGATATAGATAGATAGATATAGATATATGTACACACATACATATATACATACATATATATGTATGTATACATATATACATATACAATTGTATATATATATATATATACAATTACCCCATGGCCAATGTAGCGATGAGCATCTCTTCACTTTACTAGACAACTGGCACCACCAGGGCCTGGTGTGTGAGGCTTAGTCTGCAAGAGACAGTGTCTGCATCTGTCATGAATAGGTACGTGAATTTGTGGACTGGGCCCAGGATGTAAAGTTGTAATACCTCAGTTTGAGTCTCAGATCTGTCATTTACTAGCTGTGTCTGTGGGTATAGTTTAACCCCTCTGAGCTTCAGTCACCTCTGTGTTGGTAAGCAAAATGGGCTCTTAGCACTTAGTTCAACCAGTGCCTTTGAAGAGTTTGGCTTCTGTTTCCTTTGAATAATTCAGTATATTTCATTGAGTCTTACTAGGTGCTAAGCCCCAGGCCCAAACTCCCATTAGGTATAAAACCTATGTGGGTGCAGATTGGTAACTAAGGTGGGGCCCAAGGTGGGGGCCAACTGAGGGGAGGTGCTAACTCCAGAGCCAATCATAGGAGCCTAAGTTCTGGTCATTCAGATGACGTTTGATGACATCTGAAATGCTTTAAGAAGAGAGGACAGAGCCATTTGTGCAGGGCTCTCACTCACGATGGCATTGATATGGAGACTCCAGGCAGGTGTAGCTAAGAGCCCTCCAGCTTGGAGCCTGGATGCTGAGACTTTGTTAAACTCTGGTAACTATGTATTGGGATTTGAATCAGACAAGATCTGTCTGTCGATGTTTATACTTTGTTTGTATTTTGCTCTGAAGTTCAGCGTGCTGGTTTTTTCCCCTGAACTAAGTGAATGATATTTGTATGCTGAATTAAAGTAAGCTTGTTGACCCCTTAATGTTGCTTTCCTTACTGAAGCAGATCAAAAGAACCTGTGCTTTTGCAGCGTGTTGGCAGCTTTCTGGGTGCTGGTTGTTGGTGGATCTTACACCCCCACAGAAGCTGCTAGCCGGATTGTTGAAACAACCTCATATGTAAAGAGGGGATAATAACAAAGTCACTACTTACTCCACAGGATTTTGGAGAAGATCAAAGGAAGCAACTCAGAGCCTTCACTAGAAATTTTTATACCTGGAGCAGGAGGCAGAAAATGTCCCCTTAATTTGCAGGGCCGCGAGAGTGGGACATGAGAATAAGAGGAGAGGGAGGTCACTCCTATGATTTATATGGTCACTTCCAACCCAAATTAAAAAGCTAGACCTTTTTTTAACAGCTTGGCTGTGAAAGGAAAAAGAGATGTAATTACTATTTTAACTAATTAACACTTTTTTTTAGCCAGCAACTAGGTAGATTAGTGAATGGAAGGCAGGATTCAGAATCGAGAAGACCTAAGATCAAATTCTGTCTTAGATACTTAACTGTGTTTCCCTGGACAAATCACTTTAACTTCTCAGTGTCAGATTCCTCATCTGTAAGAAAAGGAGGTCTAAGGTCCCTTTCAGCTCTAAATCTATGTTTCTAATTATTCTTTGTAAATACTACTTAGGCTATGTCCAGCAGTTCCAGGATGATAGACATGGGGGTAAGTCTGATACTCCTTTCACACAATCCTCTTCTGCCCACCATCCATGTCTACATGAAGTTAGGATCCCAAACTTTTTTTTCCCTCTTTGCACTGATGGTGGGTATCAACTTCACCCCATCCACAAAGAGCCTCAGGAGCAGGGATTTATTAGAACCCGTTTATCAGAGTCGCCACCCACTTGGAGAACTGATTATTAAAATTTCAGCATAAGCATTTACACACTGGAAATCAGCAAATGCTACAAATCAGAACTTGAGTTATTATTTTGCCAATTATCCAAATTTTAGAGAAATGTTAATGCAGATTAAACTTAAATGTGTCATGTGTACTCTCTGCTCCTCCCCCCTGAAAGAACTGGTTGTTAAACATTTACCAGCATACCCCTGCTCAGGGATGACCTTATCTTTCTCTTCCACTCTGTTCTCAAATTCCCAGTTCACCACATGGTGAGATCAGGAGCTGCCCACTGTTTCTACCCCTATCCTTCTGACCCCCCATGGAAGATACCCAGGGTGTCGGATCCATTTTGTCCATTCTTCCCTTCTTCTCTCACCCCGCCCTCCCCTGCCATACTTACTGGCCCAATTTGGCACTCTCTAAATTTAGCCCTACTTGAAGCTTTGCCCTGTTTGCCCTTCACTGGTTATAACTCTGAGATATCCTGTAAAAATGCTTTGTAAACTGTAAAGGGTTATATAAATGCAAATTGCTATTATTATCGTGTTTCCTGTCATCTTTAAAGAAAGAGCTTGAAGCGGGATGGGATGAGTTGAGATGTCATTCCCCCCCCCTTTTTTTTTTTCTGTTGAGGGCCTAAAACCTTACCAACTGCTTTTTTGTTGGACTTGCCTAAAAGGATTGTGTCCTGTGATAAAGCAGCTGCTTCCTTATTTCCCTCACATCAGGTGCTACTTACAAATAGCTAACTGGATTTAATTTAAATTAGATCGTTATCACTACTTTCAATAAATGCTTTCTTTCCCACTGCTCCTCTCCCTGTACTTTTAACTTAATACTTCTTTCTGAGCTTTCAAATTCAGAAAGCTTGATGACAGAAGTAGTTATACCCGATCATCCCAAGGGCATTTAGGGAGGGCAACAAATAGATGCAAAATGGAAAAGATATAGAAATTTTGATGTAACAAATTGCTTTTCCCTTCAAAGACAGGTGAACCACCATACTTGGATTCTAATGTCCTTAATGTGCTGCATGAGGAAGAAGAAACTTCACTAAGGAAAGCATAGATGAGAAGAGAAGATGGACTAGATGAAAAAGACCTGGAGAAGGTCCTTTTTGGCAACAACACAATTTTGAAGGCATTTAGGGATCAATTTTCAAGACATCAAAAAGTAGGCTTGGAAAAAATCACACACAGCAACCAAAAGAACCTATCAATAACTCTTGGCTTGTATGTCTACATCCTTTTCCCCACAAATATTTATGAGAATAATCTACACATATTCAAGGCATCTTTGAGGAAGATATGAGAAAGGAATAGGAAGATTTTCCCAGAATTGTATTCTATAATAGATCACATCTTTACAATCACATAGTTGACTGAAATGCATAGATAATTAGAGATTTTTAAGCTCTCTAAAAAATTTATTTGAAATCTCTTTTCAAATAAGGTGTCTCCCATATATAAGCTACATATGCTAAAATTATTTAAGATGACATATTATATATTCATATAACAGCTTTCTTTGCAGTGGCAAAGAACTGGAAATTTCAGGGATGCCCATCAAGTGGGGAATGGCTGAACAAGTTGTGGTATATGATTGTGAAGGAATACTACTGTGCTATAAGAAACATTGAGCTCAATGATTTATAAAATCATGGAAAGACTTGCATGAAATGGTGAGGAGCAAAATGAACAGATCCAAGAGAACACTGTATACAGTAACAGCAATACTGTTCTAAGAATGACTTTGAATAAATTATTTTGACTATTACAAATACCTAAATTAATCATAAATGACATGTGAAGAAAGATGCTATCTGCATCCAGAGAAAAAACTGATAAATAGAAGTATGTATAGAACAGCTTTACACACACACACACACACACACACACACATATACATATACATACATACACACACACACACACACACACACACACACACACACACACACATATATATATATATATATAGTATCTAATGGTAGCCATCTCTAGGATGGGGGTGGGGGCAGGGGAGGGAAGGAAAAAAAGGAAAAAAAAAGAAATTTACATGATGATTTTAGTATATATTTGAAAGAATAGCAAGTTGCGCGTAGTAGATTGGCAGTTTCATGTGCAATCATCCTCTTTTTATAGTACTATGCTGTGTAAATGCTTGTTTTATTCCGTAAATTTAAAAAGATAATATGAAGAAATGATTCTTAAAAGAACTATAAGCTATAAACCACAAAATGAAAAAAATGCTCCCAATCCCTAGCAATAAGAGAAATTTGAATCAAAATAGCTCTAAAGTTTCACCTCATACCCAGAAAATTGGCAAAGTAAAAAAAAAATACAAGAATAGTCAATATTAGGATTGTGGAAAGACAGGCACCCTAAGGGTAATGAAGATATGAATGATCTGGTCATTTGGGAAAGCAATTCGGAACTGTGCAAAGAAAGTGACTAAAATGTTCATACATTTTGCTCCAGAGATTCCTCTGCTAGGAGGAGGCTAATGAGAAAAAGAAAGGCCCTATAGATGGTAAAATATTTATTGCAGCATTTTTGGTAGTAGTGAAGTGCTGGGGGAAAAATGACTGCCCATCGCTTGGGGAAAGGCTAAACAAATTTTTACGTGAATGTAGTGGTATATCACTGTGCTCTATGAAGCAGTAATGAGCCCAGAGAAGTATGGGAAGATTTATATGAACTGATGCAAAATGAAATGAGGAAAATAAGGAAAACAATATATACGGTGACTACAACAGTGGAAATGAAATGGGATTTCAGGCAGCAAAGAAGAGAGTTAGGAATGAATCCAAGATAATATACCCTGGCAGCAATAGGTTGGAGCTGCTAAGAAGAGCAGCCTCAAGGAGACTAGTTGATTGACCTGCCTCAGAAAGATGCTGTTTCCAGCTCAAAGTACTGTGAGGATACCATGAAAAGGGAAGTGACATTGGTGACCTGAGTGTCAGGGGATGAGTTGTCAGAGCAGCTATGTTTTCTCTGTATGTATCTTATTCCTCATGTATTCTACAGCTAGATGCCACAATGAATATAGTGCCCAGTTTGAAGTCAGGAAGACCTGAGTTCAAATTTGGCCTCAGATACTAGCTGTGTGACCCTGGATAAATCACTTAACCTCTGTCTCAGTGTCTTCATCTGTAAAGTGGGGATAAGAATAGGACATACTCCACAGGGTTGTTGTGAGGATCAAATGAGACAATATTTGCATAGTGCCTAGCATATAGTAGGAGCTTAATGAATGTTTATTCCTTTCCCTTTCCATTCCCCTACTTCAGCGGATTTATATCAATGTGAGTACTTCCTCCAAAGCTGCACTCTATAATTTATTCATGCCTTCTTATTCTATATACTTCTCACCTACATTGTCATCCCAAGTTCTATGCCACACCATGAATATTGTTGTTCAGTTGTGTCCGACTCTTCGTGACCCCGTTTTGGGGTTTTCTTGGCAAAGATAACGGAGTGTTTTGCCATTTCCTTCTCCAACTCATTTTACAGATGAGGAAACTGAGACAAATGAGGTTAAGTGACTTGGCCAGGGTCACATACTCAGTAAGTATCTGAGGCTAGATTTGAACTCAGATTTTTCTGACTCTACGCCTGGTGCTCTAACCGTTGTACCACCTAGCTGCCCTGGAGGCTTTCCTTTAAAAATAAACACATATTTTATTAAAAATTGGGCAGCATGGTGTAGTGGATAGATAATCTTATGTTTAGTCTAATTTATGACATTCATTGACTGTGTGAGTGGCAAGACATGTAACCTCCCCCCTAGTCTGCCTTGGTAGAGGGAGTCTTTTCACTGGGAGTTCCTTATACCAATCAAATCACAGGTCTCATTAAAAAAACAAAATCAAAACCAAGCAAAACAAAACAACCAGCTAAACTGGCTTAGAGTGTCCATATTGTATCTTGTTATGGTTCCCACAATCACCTCAACTAAGTAAGTAAGGAAATAATTTATGTAGCCAGAATAAGGTAACAATACATAGGAAATAGGAACTGAGTGTAAGGGAGAATATAGAAACCATATGCCAAAACTAAATTAATTAAGGCCACATTCAGAGACTATATGCTAAGTTGAGAGAAGCCAGTCAAGTCCCAAAAAATGGTTCCTTATCTGCAAGCCGAAATAAACCCCAGACATACTTAGTAAGACCAGAGAAATGCTGTCCTAACAAGGCAACCTAAAGCAGCATTGACAACTTTGAAAAGACATTGATATACTATTAAGTCAACCTTAAGGGGTTATGGATGAGACTTAGTATGTCTCCTTACCACTAGAATTCTATGAGAATGGAACTCCAGAACCCTGGCCATTGAGCTCTTCTCTGATAGCTTGGGGTTCACACTGCCAAAGTACTCCCAACACTGAGCAACCATTATGTGATTCTATGTGCCTCTTTCCCTCCCCCTGTCTCTTTTCCACACTGTATGCCTCCCTTTCTCACCCCATTCCTGCGTAATTTTCCACTGCTCCCTTCCCCCCAATTCAGTTCAGAGCCCTACTCATTGTCCATTTGCAATACCTGTCTAACATATTTGTAGCGATGGACTATCACTACGTCAATGAATGGTGCATCCTATTTCACAGTATAATGTGGCAAACAGGTGTTCTCTATCCACTTTTCTCCCCCTGCATGGATTGTCAGAGTCATATCTTTTGAATGGTTTTTGATCTCACTGAGGAAGACTGTATTTGATCTCACTGAGGAGGCTGCAATCAGCACAATTATCACAAATGAAAACATCTGAAGGACCTCACCCTACATCGGGAATCTCTCTTCCACTTTTCCTTTCCACAAGACACTCTCCAAGATGGCAGTGAATACCTTTGGTGAGCATTTCTCCATGCTTTAGGCTTCACTTAATTTGATAATCAAAGAACTGTTAAACAAAATTATCTCTGTGGTTGTATCTATCAATGAATTATATATAACCCTTAGCATATGCTTGAGAAATGTCTTGTTTAAAGAGAGTCTTTAAGATTCTCTTCATTTTGCTTCATTTAGTCAAATGATTCCTGGAATAAATAAGAAACATAGCAGTACCTTAGAAAGGGTTTTCACTGATATCAGAAATTTGAGTTTGAAATTAATGTTTCTGAATATTAGTTCTTTTTATCTGTAAAATGAGAAGATTGGTGAGGGAGGATGGAAAATAAGGAGGAGGAAAAAGAGGACTTGGCATTAAGACGCCCCTGGGTGTAAATCCCAGCTCTCCCTGAGAGCACAAGTTCCTTAAATTTTTTGGATCTCAATTTTCTTCTCTCTAGAAGGTGGGGGTTGGACAAGATCTAAGGTCCCTTCCAGCTCTAGTTTCTGTAAACACTTAAACTATCTACTCTCCTTCTCCTTCTCCACTATATAAATATGGGTTATTATTATTCATTTTCCTGGTGCCCTAGGACACCAGATAAATGTATGGAATCTTTACCTATTAAATTGCAAGGGCTGATAGAAGTAGGACACCCGATACTGTTTAGATTATACTAAGTTGGAAATATATCAGATGATGTCTGGCATTTGAGTTCTAACTTGCCTCTTTGACTTAGACAAGCCCTGTAAACATATTTTGGTGCACTGTAAGTGAGGTCTTTGAAGGAATGAAGAGTATGAGCTTCTAGGCAACAGTGATGGTATCTCCCCTCCAGTTTCTTAAGCAAGAAAAAGAAAGAAAGAAAGAACGAGACAGAGAGAGAGACAGAGAGAGAGAGAGAGAGATGGAGGGAGGGAGGGAGAGAGAGAGAGAGGGAGAGAGAGAGAGAGAGAGAGAGAGGAAGGAAGGAAGAAAGAAAGGAAGGAAGGAAGGAAGGAAGAAAGAAGGAAAGAAAGAAAGAAAGAAACAAGGAAAGAGAAAGGAAGAAAGAAAGAAATGTCATACTGCCCAGGTGGCAGTGGATAAAGTGCCAGTCCTAACTAAGGTCAGGAAGACCTAAGTTCCAATCTGGCCTCAGACACTACCTATAGACCCCGGGTAAGTCACTTAACCCTGTTTGCCTCGGTTCCTCATCTGTAAAATGAGCTAAAGCAGGAAATGGCAAACCATTCCAGTTCTTTGCCAAGAAAACCCCAAGTGGGGTCACAGAGGGTCGGACACAACTGAAACAACTCAACAACAACAACAAACAAAAGCACGCTGCCAAACACACGGTGGGCACTAGGCTCATGTTTAAGGAGAACGAATTTTTTCATTTCAGATGTTCCAACTAGTTGCTTATTTGAGTGGGTAGCAATTATACTCTGAGTCATTAGGCCTCAGGGATTTGTAGTTTGATTTATAAATACAGACACACCTCAATTTATGTGATATATGTAGTAAGTTCCGAGTTAGGGTTGGAATGCATGATGATAATCTCACTATCAATTTCTATCACACCTTTTATTCCAAAGTGGCTTTCAGATTTACTATCAAATGCTATTCTCACATTACCATCCCTGAAGGGTTGGGGGAGTTTACAAGCGACCCCCAAAGTTCAGTAGAAATTGCCAGGGCTGTCTCACTCTTTTCTGTAGCCCCTTCTGCGCCCAGCATTGGTTCTTCCTTATAGCCTTAAGGATAAAATGCAAAATTAACAGTCTGGTATTTAAAGTCCTGTACAATAGAGCTCCTAGGGAGGAGTTAAAATGGTAGAATGATAGATAAAATGGTAGAACTATGCACAACTCCCCCCAACCCTCTTCCACAATGACCTAGAAAACAGGCCAAAATGAATTCTGAGTGGAAAAGACAAGGAAAAGTAATAGTGTGTCATTTTTCCAACTCAGGGCAGCTTAAGAAGATAAGGCAAAGAGGTCTCTAGATACTGGGGGTGGGGACTGGCCAGACATGTGGCAGTAGCACCACCGGGTTGCAGCAATGTTACTGAGCTGCAATGGTGGCAGCAGAGGCAGGGAACAACCCAGCACCCAAGTATGGTTAGGAGACAACACCTGGGTAGAAAGAACTCAGAGGGCAGAAAGGGACCCAATTACTAACACTGAAAGCAGGAGTATGTGCCATCTAGGAGCAATGTTGCCCACTACCCAGTTCTGAGTTACAGTTCCAGGGTGGAGAAAAGTGGTCAGGGTCACAAGGGAGCCTAGGTAAGGAGAGTATAGATCAAGAGAGCAGTAAACAGACCTCTTCCAAGATCACACAATTCTGGAAGCTCTGAAAACTTACAGGACTCCAAACTGAGTTGTGAAAGGAGCAGAAGGACACAAAAAATAGAAGCTCAGGCCAATTATTCCTCCCACCCAGAGATGAGCAGAACTGAACTCTAACATGAAGTCCAAAATCAAGAAGTAGGTTGGAAAAATGAGCCAACAACAACATACAACCATAAAAAGCTGCTGTAGTGATGGGGAAGCTCAAGACATAAACTAGAATATGACAATGACATGAGAACATCTACATAAAAGTCTCAAAGAAAAATGCAGATTGGACACAAACTCAACAAGAATTCCTAGAAAAGCTAAAGAAAAAGGTAAAAAAAAGTTTAAAAAAAGATTTTAAGAATAAAATAAGATTAGTAGAGGAAAATTGGAAAAAGAAAAAAAGAAAATTGCAAGAAAATTATGAAAAGATTAAATATCTTGGTGGAAAAAAAAAAGACACAAAATGCTGAAGAAACAAAACTCTTTAAAAATCAGAGTTTTGGAGATAGAGCCAAGACAGTAGAGGCAGCAACTCAGTTGAACTCTTCTAACATTCTCTTCCAAACAATTTAAAAATAACACCTTAAATCTAATTCGGGAGCAGCAGAACCAACAAAAAAATCAGATTGAGATATTTTTCCAGCCCAAGATAACTTAGGAGATTGGCAGGAGATGTCTGTGACCTCAGGCTGGGGACTCGCCTGGAGTACACAGGTCAGCAGCACCAGTGGTGGGACTTAGAGACAACTCTGAAAGCAGCAGCAGAAGCTGTAGTACTTCTCAGCTCAGAGACAGCGACTTGGACAACTTGTCAGAAAAAGATTAAAGGGGATTCTGAACTGACACTGCATACAGGACCCTCTTGCAAAGCCCATACACAGCTCTGGCTTACAGTTACAGGGCAGAGAGGAGCACTGGTACTTGTGGCTACAAAGACCAGAGCACAAACCAGGAGAGCAGTGCCCACATCTCTACCTAGGTCATACCACCTTGAAAGCACTGAAAACATGCAGATCCTCGAAACTAGTTATGAAAATAGCTGTAAAAACAAAGCCTGAATTTGGAAAAATGCCTCCCCACCCTGAGGTGAGCAGAGATGAACTCTAACATGAAGTTCAACACCAAGAAGTAGGCTGGAAAAATGAACAAACAACAACAAAAAAGAATCTGAACATAAAAATTTATTATGGTGACAGGGAGGATCAAGATACAAACTGAGAAGAACATAAAAACATAAAAATTACTACAAGCAAAACCTCAAAGAAAAAAACTAATTGGATACAATGCCAATGAAAATTACTGGATGAGTTAAAAAAAGAGATAAGAGTGGTAGAGGAAAAATTGTGAAAAGAAATGAGAGTGATGCAAGAAAATTATGAAAAGAGAATTAACAGTTTAGTAAACGATGCAAAAAATACTAAAGAAAAGAACTCCTTAAAAAGCAGAATTGACTAAATGGAAAAGGAGGTACAAAAGCTCACTGAAGAAAATAATTCCTTAAAAATTAGAATTGGGCACCTGGAAACTAATACTAGGGCAGCTAGGTGGTGCAGTGGGGAGAGTGCTTGGGACTTAAGCAGGGAAGACTCATCTTTCTGAGTTCAAAAATCTGGCCTCAGACACTTACTAGCCATGTGACCCTAGGCAAGTTACTTAACCCTGTTTGCCTCAGTTCCTCATTTGTAAAATAAGCTGGAGAAGGAAATATCTTTGCTAAAAAAAAAACCCATATAGGGTCACAAAGAGTTGGATATGACTGAACAACAATAACAAAAGCTAACAACTCCAGGAGACATCAAGAAGCAATAAAACAAAGTCAAAAGAATGAAAAAAAGAAGAAAATGTGAAATATCTCATGGGGAAAACATCTGACCTGGAAAATAAACCGAGGAGAGATAGTTTAAGAATGGTCAGATTACTTGAAAGCCAAAATAAAATTTTTTTAAAAGAGGCTAGACATCATATTTCAAAAAATACAAGAGAAAACTGCCCTGATATCTTAGATCCCAAGTATAAAATAGGAATTGGAAGAATCCACCTCTCACCTCCAGAAAGAGATCCCAAAATGAAAGTTCCCAGAAATATTATATCCAAATTCCAGAATTTCCATGTCAAGAAAAAATATTGTGAGCAGACATAAAGAAACTTCAAATATCATGGTGCCACAGTCAAGATTACATGTTAAAGGAATGGTGCCACAGTCAAGATCACATGTTAAAGGAATGGAAAGCTTGTAATACGATATTCTGGAAGACAAAGGAGCTAGGATTACAACCAAGAATAATCTACTCAGCAAAGTATAATCTTTCAGGGAAAGAATGGATATTTAATGAAATACAGGAGTTTCAAGCATTCCTGATGAAAAGACCAGAACCAAATAGAAAATTTGACATTCAGACAGAAAACTCAAGAGAAGCAGTCATAAGGGATTCTATAAAGTTAAATTGTTTACATTTCTATATGGGAAGATGACACATCTAATGCCTAAGAACTTTATCATTATGACAGCAATTGGAAGAAGTCCACATAGACAGAGGGCATGGGTATGAGTTGATTATGTTGGGATGATCTCAAAACAGATGAAGGGGTGAGAAAGATGGATGCACTGGGAGAAAGGGGAAGGGAGAGGAAAAGTTGGGAAAATGATCTCACATAAAAGAGGCATGCAAGGACAATTTTTGCAGTGGAGTGGGAAAAAAGAAGGTGGTAAGCCACATTTGAACCTCACTCTCATCAGAATTGGTTCAAAGAGCTAAGAATATATAAACACACTCCAAGTGGGTGCAGAAATCTGACTTATCCAACAAACAATTAGGAGGGGGAAAAGAAGAAAAAGGGAAGGGTGATAAAAGAGTGGGGAGTGGATTAAGGGAGGCAGTGGTCAGAGGCAAAACAGACTTTTGAGGAGGGACAGCATAAAGTAAGAGAAAGAAAAAGATAAACAGAAGAAAATAGAATGAAGGGAAATACATAGTAATCATAACTATGAATGTGAATGTGTTGAATTCACTAATAAAATGGAAGTGAATAGCAGAATGGATTAGAAGCCAGAATATCCAACAATGTGTTTTTTATAAGAAACACACTTGAAACACACACACACACACACACACACACACACACACACACACACACACACACACACACACACGGGGCCGGAGCAGAATTTACTATAGGTCAGCTGAATTAAAAAAGGCAGGGGTAACAGTCATGATCTCAGACAAAGCAAAAGTAAAACTAATTAAAAGAGATGATCAGGGAAGTGCATTTTGCTAAAAGGTGGCATAGACAATGAAGTATATACATACATACATACATATACATATGTATATATATATATATGTATCAAGTTTCTCTGATAAAAGCCTCATTTCTCAAACATATAGGGAACTGAGAAAAATTTATAAAAATGATAGCCATTTCCCAATTGATAAATGGACAAGGGATATGAACAGATAGCTTTCAGAAGAAGAAATCAAAGCTATACACAGATTTTATTTATCTAAATAACTTTATCTAATTTATCAAATTTATTTATCTAAATCACTTCTGATTAGAGAAATGTAAATTAGCATAACCATGAGGTATCACTTCACCCCTATCAGAAATGACAAATGCTGGAGGGAACATGAGAAAATAGGTACGTTAATTAACTGTTGGTGTTGTGAACTGGTACAACCATTCTAGAGAACAATTTGAAGTTATGCCCAAAGGGCTATAAAACCATGCACACCCTTTGACCCAGCAATACCACCACTAAGTCTGTATCCCAGAGATCAAAAACAAAGGGAAAGAATCTATATGTACAAAAATATTTATAGTAGCTCTTTTTGTAGTGGCAAAGAATTGGACATTGAGGGGATACCCATTAATTGGAGAATAGCTGAATGAGTTGTGGTATATGATTGTGATTGAATGCTATTGTGCTACAAGAAATGATGAGGGGGATGTTTCAGAAAAAATGTGGGAACACCTATATGGACTGATGCAAAGTTAAGCAAATAGAACCAGGAGATCATTGTACACAGTAACTGCGATATTGTAATAATGATCAACTCTGAAAGACCTGACTACTGTGATGAATACAATGATCCAAGCCAATTCAAAAGGAGTCACAATAAAAAATGCTATTCACTTCTAGAGAGACAACTGATGAACTCTGAATGCAAATTGAAGTATAATTTTCTCACTTTTTGTTTTTTGCTTTTTTGTGACATGGCTAATATAGACATGCTTTGCCTGATTTCACATATATAATTGATATAATTTCTTGCTTTCTCAGTAAGGAGGGAGGGGCTTGAGGGAGGAAAAGATTTTGGAACTCATTTTTTTTTTTTTTTTTGCAGAGGGGAAGGCAGGGCAATTGGGTTTAAATGACTTGCCCAGGTCACACAGCTAGTAAGTGTGTCAGGTGTCTGAAGCCAGATTTGAACTCGGGTCCTCCAGGGCTGGTGCTCTATTCGCTGCACCACTTAGCTGCCCTGGAACTCAATTAAAAAAAAAAGAATGTTAAAAATAAATTCAAAATAAATTTTAAAAAATTAGAATTGGCCAAATGGTAAAAGAGATATAAAACCTCACTGAAGAAAATAATTACTTAAAGATTAGAATTAGGCAAGTGAAAGGTAATGACTCCATGAGATATCAAGGAACAATCAAACAAAATCAAAAAGCCTAAAAAAGGAAGAAAATGTGATATACCTCATAGGTTAAAAAAAAAACTAACCTAGAAAATGGATTGAGGAAAGATAATTTAAGAATTTTTGAATTACCTAAAAGTCATGAACCAAAAAAGATTCTAAACATATGTCAAGAAATTATAAAGGAAGACTATTTGTCCAGAAATCTTAGAATCAGCAAGTGAAGTAGAAGCTGAAAAAATCCACTTGTCACTTTCTGAAAGACATCCCAAAATTAAAACTCAAAGTAATATTATAGCCAAAATCCAAAGCTCCTGAATCAAGGAAAAAATATTTTAAGCAGCCAGAAAGATATAATTTAAATACTGTGGAGCCACAGTCAGGATCACACAAAATTTAGTAGCTACCACTATAAAGGAGCAGAGGGCTTGGAATATGATATTCTGGAAGGCAAAGATGCTAGAATTATGACCAAGAATAATATACTATATAAAACCCATTATAGTCCTACAGAGGAAAAATTGATATTTAATTAGAAAGAAGACTTTCAGT
The DNA here is from genome assembly GCF_011100635.1 of Trichosurus vulpecula. Classification (NCBI taxonomy): domain Eukaryota; kingdom Metazoa; phylum Chordata; class Mammalia; order Diprotodontia; family Phalangeridae; genus Trichosurus; species Trichosurus vulpecula. The sequence continues at coordinate 200,703,067 of NC_050580.1, forward strand.
CACTCTTGATGAAAAGGTCAGAGCTAAATAGAAAAATTTGATAAATACAAGATTCAAGGAAAACATAAAAAAAGTAAACATGAATGAGAAATCTAAGAGACTAAATAAGGTTACATTGTTTACATTCCTGTGTGGGAAGATGATACATATAACCCCTAAGAATTTTATCATCACTAAGGTAGTTGGGAAAAGTCTACTTACAAGGCATGGATATGAGTATATTATGTTGGGATGAGCTTAAAAGAAGAATGGAAGGGTGAGAAAGAAGGATGCACTAGAAGAAGGAGGAAAGAAGAGGAAGAATAGGTAAAATTATCTCACATAAGTGAGGCACACAAGGAAGAGTTTATGTAATAGAAGAGAAAATGGGCAGTAGGGGAGAGGGCATCATTTGAACCTCACTCTCATCTGAACTGATTTAAAGATGGAAGAATATACATACATACAGTTGGTTACAGAAATTTATCTTACCCAATAGGGAAATGGGAGGGAAAAGGACTAAGAGAAAAAGGAGGGGATGATAGGAGGATAGATTAAGGGAGGTAGTTAAGTAATTTTGCCAAGAGGGCAACTTGCAAGAAAGCAAGGTAGATTGAGATGGCTATGAGTAAATGTAAACATTCAGTAATATTTGGGTGAAGCAAATACACAAAAGGAGTCCCAAACACAGGCTTCAGTGGCCCCAAAATAAGACCTGGGCATAGAGATCCAAAACACAAACAAGTGAGTCTAGGACTTGAAAGAATCCACAATTCCTTTTAGTCAACTTTAGCATTCCTAGCCAGTTACTGAAGTCAGGGTGACATTCTGGGCTCATACAATATCTAGTCACGTACAGTTAGATTTAAACAGTATAATTATTTAAAAGTTTTCAGAACAATATAACTAAACATTTACCACACCCATATCGACATAACAGAATACTTACAATAGGATTCCTACCTACATTTTTAGTCATTTCTTTTTTCCCCTTTATAAACTCTGCTGGCTGTTACCCATTCACAAAAATCCATTTCCACCCTCTGTAATTTTGCACAAATGTGCAAATCCTCTCCTTACCCTGCCCTGTCTAGACTGAACTCTTTCTTTATGTCTGTCCTATAAAATTCCTAACTTCCTTCAAAACTCAGCTAAGGTGCTACCTCCTGCACCAGCCTTTCCTGATTTCCCTAGTTGTTTGCACTCTCTTCCTCCTGAAATTACTTTGTATATGTCTGTGATTTTCAAACTACGGTTCCTGAGACCCTTTCATGGGCCGCAACTATTTTTATAATAATGCAAAAATAAGTAAAACAATGCTTCTCTTCTCATTTTTTTTGTTTTGGAAAAAAGTTATTCTGCATAAAAATGTTATTTATGTTTGTGGGTAATGGGTCTATTATTTTTAAATTATCTAATTAATTAATTCCACATGTCTGAGATTGGATTTTCTTCATATAAGTTTCAACCAAAATAACATATCATAACAAATTGAATGCAAAAGCAGATTTGAGAATCCAAGAGACTTCTATTAAGCCAGGCATTAAAAAGGTTTGCAAAAAAAATTATAAAATAATGCTATTCTCACCACATTTTGTTTGTTTTGGAAAATATAATTGTTTTCATGAAAATATTTTATTTATGCTAGTGTAATGGGTCTAATAATGGTAAAATGTTATTTGCCTATTCTAATATTTCTCCCTTTTCTAGCTACATACAGATGTAAGGCCAGATTTCTTTCATATACTTCAATGAAAACAACATATCTCAACAGATTGAATGCAGAAGCAGATATGAGAATCCAGCTGTCTTCTATGAAGCCAGATGTGACTCGTATAGTTATTTTTCACTAAAACTTTTCATCAAAATTATTTATTTTATTAAAATGTGTATAATGGGCTTATTATTTATTTTGAATGAAATAATAAATACTTTTAAAATTTATCCATTTAAATTTATAATACTACCATTTTATAATAGTAATAGATAAATAAATAAAAAATAAAAACTCTCTGGGGCTCCTCAATGTGTTTTAAGAGTATAAAGAGGTCCTGGGACCAAAAAGTTTGAAAACCAGTGGTATATACTATGTATTTGCAGTCAATCATCAACATTCAAGCATTTAACTTTCTCATCTTCAAGCATTCCCATGATTTTATTAGTAACTTGATTTTCACTTCCAATAGAGAAAAACAAAAACAAGAGATTTGATGGGCTCATGTTTGTAGAGTGGCTAGTATCGTATTAGACACTTTACTATGGTAGAGTAAAGAGTTCCCCATACATTTGTTGCATATATTCATTATTTGATTGTTTGCCTTTAAAACTCAAATTTTATGTTGAAATTATGTCCTCAAAGCATAGTGTAAGTCCTTTGGGCTCTCAACTCCAGCATGCAAAGTCAGGGCTGTGGTTTAGTGAGAAAATAAAGGTGTATGACAGTAAATTTTATGCAATATCTACACCCATTGTCAGCCATGAGTTTGGTGTTAATGAATTGAGATTTGTTATATCTGCATAAAGGAGGAAAGAATTTGTAAAAGTGTTCTTGAATCCACTCCAGAAAGTGTTAAAGTAACCTTTCAGATAACAGAATTGAAAAAATGGAAAAGCAGTAAAATTTGTTGGTAAATGAGATGGAGGTCACTCATTGTTTCACAGATAACACACAGGAGGCACCGGAGTTTCTGGACTCCAGCCTCTAACAGGTTCACTCTTGATCTGGTCGGAGAAGAAGACAGCTTCAAAGGGGTTAATAATAGGCTTTATTCTAGTCTAGTCTTCTCAGAAGTTTGCTAAGAATCAACCCCTACAGTATTCCCTAATCACCTTTCTCCCAGGAGCTGGCAAGAAGGGGTGGGGGGCAACTACCCCTATGTCTCTATGAGGTCAATTGAGACAAGCACAGCTTGTGCACTCCCCTAAATCCCCTCAAGCCTCAGTGGGGTCTGGTTGAGCCAGGTACATGCATTCCCCTATGCATTACCCATGGTTTCCCCACTCACTGACCAATGCCCACCTGTTTTATAGGGCAACAGACAAAGAAGGCATCTTGCCCACATTTAGCTGACGAGTTAACTTTAGCAATATTGTCATTCTGCACAAGCGTAGTAAATGTCAAATATGTCACCCCTGTTTCTCACAGTGCAGCCTCAGTAGGACTGTTTCTCATTATGATTCTAAGAATTACTAGCTAGGATCCTTGAGACTATTCTGGAGTTATTATCTAATACCTGGAAACTAGACATCTCCATAGCCATGGATCCTAAGAAACTGACCTCTAAAAGGATAACAAAATCCTCCTTACTCACACTCACGTACCCTGATAGGTGGAGAGTGTCCTGCTTCCCTTACTGCCTAAGTGGGCTAGAAGCTGCCAGAAGAGTTCCAAGAGGACTGACAGACTAACAGCCTGGGACTCACCTGGCATGTGGGGAATAGTTCAACCATGGAATGAAAGGGAAATTAGAGATCGGAGGTTGCCCTTTTCCCTTTCTCACTTTAGGGTTCTTCTGACATCACTGCCCCTGCCCCTCCCAGTTCAGTCCAACATTCAGATTTTTGGCTTTTGCACATTTTCTAGGAAAGCTTCCCTTGAAAGTTGAGGATTGACCATTCTTGTTATCCATAATGAAGTGTTCCAGTAGAAAATAAGCTCCTTGAAGTTATTTCTGGTTCATTTCTGACATTATATCCCCAGCAGAGTATCTATGCCTATTTACTTAATAATAAATTAATAAATATTTGCTTAAGTAATAAGGCGCTCAATTAAAGTGGTGTTGAATACATGAGTGAATTTATGCCTTTGGAAATAAACTCATGTTGTAAAGCAGTGATGTCAAGCTCACATACCTAAGGATCCCTGCAGGCTGCACATTAACTTAGTTTTAAAATATAATATTATCTATGTTTTATTGTATTTTATTTATTTTGTTAAATATTTCTCAATTACATTTTAATCTAGTTCAGGACCTCTCCAGAGGGTTGTGGGTTACATATGGTGTATGTTTTTGACACTTTTGTATAAGAGAAGCATACAATTGCCTCCGTTAAATCTTTTGCAAAGTAAATAGTCAATTGCTTCTTTCATTTGTTTTATCAATGCGGATTTTAGCATACTGGTTCACTGATATTAAAATATAAACACAGAATTTTAAGCAAAATCACAGTGGGAAAATCTGGTTTTATATTTAACAAGGAAAAATTCAAACCCAGAAGAATATAAAAACTCAATCCAGTGGCAACATAATTTATCTCTTCTGGCAGGCCAGGTTGAAAAGATGGGTGGGTAAGTTACAAAAAATCTTTTGAAAATACAATATTGTACATTTCTGGTTTGGTTTTCAATATTGCAAGACCTGCACTAAAATATTCCTCTGATACCTTTTCTTGGGAGTGACCCTGAGTTCTCAAAGGCAACACCATGAACTGTGGCAGCTTCTACAAAGGGGAAAGTACAGCCTAGTGATGGAGCCAGTCAACTACCATGCCACCAAGGCCTAGCCTACAACGACATCTTGGCATCCCTGACCCTGAATTACTCCCTGCTTAGAAAAAAGGGTGATTAAGTCAATCTTCGCTTCAGCCCTCTCATATCTAGTCAGTCTCAGACTATGTTTCATCCCATAGAGTCATTCTCTATCGCACTTGGGCCCCATTAGCACCGCCATCTTGTCTGTCCTTAGTCACACAGTTAATCCCCTTCTCACCCTTCCACCTCCATACTTTTCACCTTTTCTTCAGGGAGCTATAATCAGATGAATATTACAACTACTATTAGAAAGCACATTACAATCTATTTTCCTATCACTTTACTCACAGTCTCTCAGTAATGTAGATCAAAGTTCCCTTTCTGGGCTATAACTCCCAGATATGTGTTGTGCATTCTTTCTGTGTAAGCTCCTTGAGATCAGGGACTATCTCATTTTTGAATGAGGCAAGTCAAAAAGACTCTTTGGGTTCGAGTTTACTTTGCTTCTGAACGAAGATGATGGTTAGAGTAGTTCTGGCAAAGGGTCAGAGGCAAGTTGTTCTCTTTTTGAAGGGCACTTCATGAGGTCTTCTAACCATACTCTGGAGACCTGTAATAGTTAATAGTTGAGGGCATGCTATTTCTTGGAAAACACTTAGCTTCTGGATCCTTGTCTCCTGAGAATAGGAGGAAATAGGTTCCTGATGAAGCCTGAGGAATGAAAGCTCACATAAAGGGGAATTTTCTGGCAGTCAGGGTCATTAGCTACTGTACTTCAATGCGAAACTGAGTGACTCCATCTTTGGAAAGCTTTTAAATTATAGCAGATGAGTTTCCCTCTGGCTGCTGTGGTTTCAGTATAGTTCTGCTCCAAGACAAGGGGATGAGGTAGATCAGTGGTTTTTGAAGCATAGTTTCGGGACCATTTGGTGTCCCCAAGACTCCCTCAGGGGATCTGTGAAGTCAAAATTATTTTCATAATAATGCTAAAGTGTTTCAATTTCTAATATAGTAAATATCGATAGATATTACACACCTAAACAAAAGTCAAGTCAGAAAGTATTTATTAAGCACTTACTGTGTGCCAGGCACTGTGCTAAACATTCAGAATTCAAATATAAGAAGAAAGAAAAAAAATGGTCTTTGCCTCAAGGAGCTTACATTCCACCGGTGGGGGTGAGGGTGGAGAAACAATTCATATTGTCGCTCAGTCATTTTTCAGGCATGTCTGATTCTTTGTGACCCTATACATAAAAGGAAGGTTTAAAAAAAAAAGGGAGAGGGTGGAAGAGGTAAAGCCCACATGGTTGGGGTGGGGGGTGGGGGAGGACACGAGAGAAGTGTGGAGAAATAGAAGTGCGTCCTAGAAAGGAGTGAAGATGTGGTTGGCCTGGGCATCCTTAAAATAGAGGTCCTGGGAGGAACCCATCAGTTAGAAGAAGAGATGGAGGGTATTTTCTAATGTGAGTGGTGAGCTTCCAAGGTGAAGAGGCTTGTATGGCATGGAAGAGAAAGTCTTTGGTGGAGCAGGAGTCCTCAGTCATTTTAAAGAGCATAAATGGGTCCAGAGACCAAAAAGTTTGAGAAGCACTGGGATAAATGGCCAACATGTTAAGTTGCCACCCATCACTGTGATTCTCATTTCAGGTATAACTCACTTTATGCTATAGATATATTTCTGGAACATTCTTGAGTATATACTAAATCCTAAAAATATAAAATAATTTTTAATCATCTCAGGCACAACCTCCTCCACAATACCTTGCCAGTTGTTGATGCCATGTGGTACAATGGACTATGTACATAATTGGTGTCCCAGGACCTGAACTCAATCCTGACTCTGCTATATTCCACCTCTCTGGGCCTCAGTTTGTTGTCAGAGAGGAAAAATATCTTTGTAACATAACTGGGCAATTATTTACTGCTCATGGCACCATTAAAGAATTTTGTTGCCAAGTAGTTGGCAACCACTTGAGCCATCATCATGAACCCTCAAGGGATTCTGAAACTGCTAAATGAGAACCACTGGATTAGATGAACACCGAGTTCTCTTCCAGCTCTAATATTGATTCTGTAATAATAATTGACTTTATATAGCACTTTAAACAGCACAAAACTCTTTACATATGATATTTCATCTTAGCCACATAAGAACCCTATTAGGTAATTGCTCCACCTCCAGTCTCTCACAGGAGTTCTTAATCTATCTTGTGTCATATATCCCTTTGGCAGGTTGGTTATGCCTTTGAACTCTTCAGAATTATGTTTCTAAATGCATAAAATAAAATTAATAGGATTACAAAGGAAACCAGTTATTTTGAAATAGTTCATATATACATGTTTGTAATATATTATACACACACATATAATATATATTCAAAGTTCACAGACCTTAAGTTGAGAACCCCTATTCTAAAGCATTTCCCTCTAAGATTACTTTATATTTATTCTGTATATATGTATGTATGTATGCATGTATGAGTATATGTGTGTATATGTTTGTATGTGTAGGCATGTGTATGTCTACTTATGGCTCCCCATTAGAATGTAAGCTTTCTGATGGTAGGGACTAGTTTTGTTTTTTATTGTATCTATTGTAGTTAGCACAGTGTCTCACATTTAATAAATGCTTTCTGTACCACATTGTAGGTACAACTATCCCAATTTTACAGAAGAGGAAACAGGTTCAGAGGACTTAAGTGACTTGCCCATAGCCACTCAGGTTATAAATGTCAAAGGCAGGCCTTGAACCCATGTTTTCCTGACTCCAGGTTCAGCCCCCTTTCTTCTATATCATTCTACCTCTTGAGCCTATAAGCCTATAATCTCCCCAGGGCAATTGGGAGTTATTATGTATACAATATTTAAAAAGCAGTAGACTCCATAGAAAAGGGAGCTTTCTAATACACTCTGGGATTATACACTGAAATAGAAAGTTAACGTGAGAGAATGCGGGGAGTTTCTTTCATGATTGAAGACTGAGTGCTATTTATTTAATTTATTTGGGGCTTTTATAAGGTACTTGACCTTTCAGGAGATAAATAAGGCCAGGTCTACCTAGGGGAAGACTGGCAATTTTCTGCTGAATTTAGGTTCTGAGAAGCTACACTGGAGAATTAAGACTGAAATAGGGATGGTATGGACTTGGCTTGACTGTGAAGATTGCCCAGATTCCCTGGGGAAACTTCGGGTCTTTGCTCCACTGGCAGCTGTTTAGCTCAGCACTGAGTCAACTTTGACCCTTTCTATCTCACCCTTTGGGTTATGGATGGTACTAAACCAGCCTGGGTTTCAGGAGGAAGATGACATATATAGAAAAGGGAGACTGTTTAGCCAACAGTGACCTTGAGATGTCCTAGTCCATTCTGGACAGCAGGGATAGTTGTAGTATCCGTAAGAGTATTCAGAGACCCTAAAAAACATCTATTTCCATTTTAAAAAGCATAATCAATAGAAAAATGGGGTTTCATGGAGGGAATTTTGCTTTGCAAAAATACTTCTTAAGGACATATTCCATATTTATAGTGATACCTTTGTTCTTCTAATATCTTTGTTCTCTACATTATTTTGTATTTGTTGTCTAAATGTGCCAATGAGGTATAGTCTCCACTTGTGAGGAGGGTTCTTGGGGTCATAGATTCAGGCCCTGGTGAGCCAGGCGACTTTAGTTGCTCTATGGTCACCAACTAAAAGGCCCTATCTCAAATATGGGTCTTGTTCACAAGGAAGAATAGTTGAAAGTGTGGATGCATCAGTAGAATCCTAGAGCCACTACTGGGAAAATAATTCAAAGTAAGAACCTCTGATAGTTTTTCTTCTTCTTCTGCTTCTTCTGCTTCTGCTTCTGCTTCTTCTGCTTCTGCTTCTGCTTCTGCTTCTGCTTCTCCTTCTGCTTCTGCTTCTGCTTCTGCTTCTTCTGCTTCTTTGCCTCCTCCTCCTCCTCCTCCTCCTCCTTCTCATCCTTCTCCTTCTCTTTCTCCTCCTTCTCCTTCTCCCTCTTTTTCTCCTTCTCCCGTCTCCTTCTCCTTCCTTTCCTCTTCCCCAAAGTATATACTTTACTTACTTAACTTTAAGGATCCATGACTTCAGCAGTGTGGCTGAAGCGGTATTAACCTCTGCCTAGGCAGATGATGAATTCTGAAGAATAGCTGTGGGCATAAAGATTCATCATCCGGTGGCTAACCTTTGGGTGATGAGCCTCTCCAAAATGAACTAGACTGCTCCTAAAGCGATGCCCATGCAGGCAACCACCAAGCTCATACTCAAAACTTTCCTAGCTTAGTTGGACCTGCTGAAGATTGAATTCTGCTGGCATTTCTTTCAGGAACCCTGGATCGCTTCCCCACTATGATGAACCATGAAAGGATCACTTTAGTGGAAGGTAAAAAGATCTCAGTGAATAGAGTGCTGGACTTGGAACCAGGAGAAACCTGAGTTCAAAACCTGCCTCAGACACTGATTAGCTCTGTGGCCCAGGGCAAATCACTCAATCTCTTTCAACATCAGTTGAACAAACGGGGATAATAACAGCCCCTACCCTACAGACTTACGAAGATCAAAAGAGATAATGTGTGTAAAGTGATTTTGTTGTTTTGTTCAGTCTGTCCAGCTCTCCATGATGCCATTTGGGATTTTGTTGGCAAGGATACTGGAGTGGTTTGCCATTTTCTTCTCCAGACAATTTTACAGATGAGGAAACTGAGGCAAACAAGGTTAAGTAACTTGCCCAGGGTCACACAGCTAGAAAGTGTCTGAGTCCATTTGAACTCAGGTCTTCTTGACTCCCGGCCCACTGTTTATCCACAAACATTAAAGTGTATATAAATGCCAATGTAAGGAGGGGGAAGGAAGGGTTGGCATGTGCCCCAGTCACTTAAGATGGAGGCACCTATGTAAGAAACACCAGGGATTAAGCTTCCATGTCAGAAATGCTAGAGATTAAGTTCCTCTGTGGGTGCCTCCATCTTAGATGATCTGGGCATGTGCCAAACCCCTATAGGACTACCTATTATCATTATATTTCATGTCATCATCATTATTATTCCACTCAAGGATTCGTCTGTGGAAAAATATAGCTTGATGTCTAGCATTGGACACTTGTTTAGGGTCTACTTCATGACTCTCGCTTTGTATTGCTTGGCCAATATAGCTTGATGTCTAGCATTGGACACTTGTTTAGGGTCTACTTCATGACTCTCGCTTTGTATTGCTTGGCCAATATAGCTTGATGTCTAGCATTGGACACTTGTTTAGAGTCTACTTCATGACTCTCGCTTTGTGTTGTTTGGCCAATCCAGAAGCATTTAATAGCTAGAATTTGAATATTGCTCTGCCCTTTCAAGGCAAAGGATTCTCAGTCAGAGGAGTGCTGGCATCACCTTGCACCAGTTCATAAGAGCTGATTACTAAATTGTTATACTTGAGAAATTAACAAACACTAAAAATCAGGGTTTGATTGATTGTTTAGACTTAAGAAAGTGGTAGAGAAAATGTTAATAATGGAGATTAAATCTAAAAGTGTGTCTTGCACACATTCCCCCACCCCCTGAGATCCATTTCTTAAACTTTTACCAGCACACCCCTGTAAGACTATTGGGAAGCAAAGGGTTCAAATCCCAACTGGGCTCCTTCCTAGCTGGGTGGTCTTGTAAGGCTATGTTTGGTCCACCAATCTGGGACCAAAGACCCTTCATAGCTCCTTCACCCAAAGGAAGGCAGTATTATCAACACCAAAATAAGCCCAGGGGCAGGGACAACCTGGATGATAACAGGTGGGTAAACAATGCCTTATTCTTCTATAACTTGTCAGCTACCAACCCTTGCCTTTGGTAGTAAGACGAGACCAAGGACTCACCACCTGCCCTGAAGGTCTGCCCACATCACCACTACCTCCAACCTCTTACTTACAGAATAAAAATAAAATCAACATTACTGTTGCTACTGAAAAAGGCACAGTGAACTACTAGCTTATCTTATGACTCTACCCAGAATCCCTATAATTAAAAGAAATGGGTCAACTACGCAACTCCCTTTGTCAGCTACCACTTCCTGTTCTTTCATGCCCATCCATGCAATTCCCATCTTTCTTGTGTCCTTATCCTACTCTACCTTCACCTTGTATTTAATTTGCTTTGTATATGTTCACTGCCCTCTCCCCAATAAAATATAAGTTCCTCAAGATCAGAGTCAGCTTCATTTTTGCTCCTGTATCCGAGTGCCTAGCACACCCCCTGGCACATTGTACTTAGTAAATATTTCACAAATGAATACATCAAATGAATATTTGTTGTCTTTACTACAGATTGAGATCTGGGTTTAAACCTACACTCATTCAGTGAAATCTACTTAAAACTCCATCCTGGTCTGCTTTTTCTATTGGAAAGCCACAGAGCTTCTGGCATAGGACAGCCTTGAATTGTGATGGCAAAAAGATGTAAAAAACTTTTCATCAATGCTCATTTGGGATTTTCTTTTGGCTCCAACCAAGAGCTATTAGTCGCTCATCTTCATGAGCTTTAAATTGACTCATCATTTTTTAATGACTAACTACTGCCCATATGTTAACAAGGATCAGGAGGATAACATGTGATGAAAAGGTAGCAGTGAAACCAACTTGTTTTCTATAATTTAGCCACTCAACAACATTAATTGACCTCTTAGTGTCTGGAAAGCATAGATTAGGAATGTCTGATAGAAATTTGAGATAGTTTCTACCCTCAAGCTTAAGCAAATAAGTAACATGCTACTTATGAACAAAGTTGCCTATTTGCTTTTGCTCTAATATGTAGTTTCTCTTAAGTGCTTAGGTTGTTAAGTGTTTTGGGGCTTTTTATTTCCTTTGTTACTATATTTGGCATCATTATTTACTTACCAGAAGTAAATGTTTAACAACCATCTTGTGGGGTGGAGGGTTGGAAATGTATGCACAATGTTTAAATTTAGTTTGCATTATTCATATTTTCTCCATCATTTTCCATTTTTTTGAGGCAATTGGGGTTAAGTGACTTGCCCAGGGTCACACAGCTACTGTCAAGTGTCTGGTCCAAGGTTGGATTTGAACTCAGGTCCTCCCGACTCCAGGGCCAGTGTTCTATTCACTGCACCACCTAACCGCCCCCCTCCATTGCTTTCTTAAGTCTAGACAATCAACAAAACCATCAATCAAGACCTCATTTGTAGTCTGACAATTTCTGAGCTATAAATATCTGCATTGAAAATTTAACAATATTCTCTCTTGATTCAAGTTGGTTCTAACGCTCCCCACCCGCAGTCTTCCTTGTTAGAAGTCTTGGTGATTGTCACTTTCGTTTCCCTCATCTCTCATCTCCAATTAGTCACTAAGTCCAATTATTCTATCACCATATTTCTTGTATCTGTCCCCTCTATTTCTAACACTTCCTTCCTAGAATGAAGCCTTGTTACCATCCATCTAGACTCCCAATAGGTCTTCTCACATTTACTTTCTCCTCCTTGTAAATTATCCTTCACACTCCTGCTAAACTTCATTTTGTAAAGCTCTACTTGTGCTGTTCAGAATGACCAAACAAGTTGTGGTATGTGATCACGATGGAATACTACTGCAATATAAAAAATGGGGAGCTGGTTGACTTTAGAAAAACATGGAAAGACTTGCATGAAATAATGAAAAATGAAATGAGCGGAACCAGGAGAACACTGTATACAGTTACAGTGATGCTGTTGGAAAAACATCTGTGAATGACTGTGTTATTCTGAATTTTCTAAATATTCAACTCAACCACAAAGGACCCATGAAAGAAGATGCTATCCACCTCCAAAATTAAAAAAAATTGTAAATAGAAGTATGCATAATGTGGTTTTACATATATTTATAAATTTGTGTCAAATGGTGGCCTTCTCTAGTGCAGAGTAGGGAGGGAGGGAGATAGGGAGATAGTTCAAAACTTAAAATGTAACAAAAAATAAATCAGATTTTAAAAAAGGAACTACTTATGTGACCAACTCTTCTCAAATATCTCCAGTTGCTCTCTATTCATAATATCTAGCATTTACATTGTACTCCAAGGCTTACTAAGTACTTTTCAAATATTATTTCATTTTGTCCTCATAACAACCCTGGGAGATTATAATAATAATGATCATGATAATTATTGCTGTTATCATCATCATCATCGTTGTATTGCTTTTCCCATTTTGGGCAACTAAGTGGCATAGTGTGGAGTGCTGGACCTGGAGTTAGCAAGACCTGAGTTCAAATCTGTCCTCAGACACTAGCCATGTGACCCTGGGCAAGTCATTTAACCCTGTTTGCTGTACTTCCTCATATGTAAAATGAGCTGGAGAAGGAAATTACAAAATTTTTGTCAAGGAAATCTTAAGTGGGGTCGTGAAGAGTTGAACATGATGGAAATGACTGAACAACAGCAAAATTCCCGTTCTACGGATGAGGAATCTGCAATTAAGTGACTTGCCCAAGTTCACATAGCTAGTGAGTGTCTGAGGCTGGATTTGAACTCATCTCCCTAATTCTAGGTCCAGTACTTTATCCACCGCTATGCTTACATGTTACTTTTGTCTACTGAATAAAGTTCAAACCCATGTATCTGGCATTCAAGGCTCTCTACAATCCGATGCCACACTATCGTCTAACCTGGCATAGCCATCTCTTTGGCATACTCTATCCTCTTGCCAAACTAGGTTTCTTTCTGTTTCCTCAACATGCCTCAACATTATCCTAGAAGCTATGCCTTCACTCAAGGTTTTCTCTATTCATGGAATGACCTACCTCATTCTATATATTTTCACTTATGTTTTTAAAAACATGCTTCCAAGAAGAGGCCCATATCTTCACCAGACTACTAAAGGAGTCCATGACATAAAAAAGGTTAAGAATCTGTGCTAGAAACAGTAAACTCTTCCAACCTCCATTATTGGATGATTGGAAAAGTTCGTCAGACCCATTTTCCTGATAGAAAAAAAATGAAGTTGAGAAAGTCACTGAAGATCATTGTAGGCTTAACATTGTTCTTCAGGACTTGTGTGGAATGATGCATGGTGAAGTAAGCAGTAAGTACCAGGACAACAATTTATGCTATAACATCAACGATGTAAAAAGGGACAAATTTGAAACTTAAGAACTCTGATTAATGCAATGATTAACCATCATTCAGAGGACTAATGATAAAGCATGTTCGTTGTCTCCTGACAGAGGGATGCTATGATTGTATTAATCATATATTATGATTAATATGATCATATATTAATATGAGACACGTTTTAGGATACAGCCAATATGGGGATTCGTTTGGCTTGAATATGTTTATTTGTTACAAGGGTTTTGTTTTCTCTTTCTTACTTTTTTTCCAAAGGAGAGGGGAGAAGGTGGGAAGGAGAGAAAGTAAATGCTTGACAGTTGAAAAACATAAAATGTAATTTAAAAATAAGATTACATTTGAGAGGACATAAAGGAGAAAGCTGGTTTTAAAGGTACAATGTGAGAGGCACCAAACTTTTCCAGTGTCTTTCATTTTCACTAACAGCATTAGCTGGAAAAGCATTTATATGTAGAACAGAGCCTCTGCATCTCTATGAACACTGGAAAAACCCCTTAGCAATCTAATCTCTAAGAACAAAGAAGAGTCCCTAGACTTTTCAAACTGTGCTTAAAAAAATACACACACACACACACACACACACACACACACACACACACACACACAAAATGTTGAAAGCCATCACAAAAGGAAAATAAATCCCATTAGAAAACAGGCACGCTCAATGGAATCCTTGAGGGGAATGGGCTAAGTTTTAAAATTGAGAAACAGCGAATCTAAATATTTAAGAAATGAAAATCCCTACCAGCAGAAGTATGTTCCATCTTGTCCCCTCTAACCCCTTCCTCCCCATTAGACCCCCATCTCCCTCCAAGCCTTCTTCCTTTCTTCCCGTAATTCAAGCTGCCTGCGTCTTTTTAACTGGAGAAACCACCTTCATTTCTATCATTCAGGTTTTCAAAGTGGATCCAGAGAGACTTTTGCAGTTATCCTGTTGTCTTAAAACATCTCTATGATTAATATACTAGAATATTGTAAAATTTCAGATGAATAACTGAGGACTTTTGGAACAGTAATGCCAACCCAGGCAAACTTCTGATAATATGGATAAGTACTAATAGAGAATATACATCCTTCAATAAATTAGCCATTTAAATTCATGGCCTGAGAAGACAATTAAATCAGTCAGGTATTTAGCAAGGGAGAGTGTGATATAATAAAATCTCACATAATGAACTTAGCCCAGCTGACTCTTTGGGAAGATAAAAGATTTGATTTTCTTTTAGGAGCCAAGAAGACAGGGAATAGAAAGTATTAATGCAGGCATTTCCACGAAATTATACTTATGTGAGTATATATATACATATATTCACAAATATATATATAGGGTGCTATAAAAGTCTTGGTGCTATTTATACTATTAATGCTTAAAATTGCACTAAGACTTTTGAGACACCGTGTGTACATGCATGTATATACACATACGTGTGCATATATAGTGCAATACATATATGCATTGTGTATACATATATGCATATTTATTGTGTGTATACACATGTACCCACATGGCATATGCACACTTATATACATATAATATTGGTACACACATATGTAGGGGGTCCCAAAAGTCTTAGTGCAACTTTAAGTTATTAAAGCTTAAATAGTCATTGACACACACTCCCACTGTCAACCTTCAGAGTTCAGGATTAGGTTGTATCAGCATTTATTTCTCTCAAAGTCGCTGGCGCTCGTGCATCCATGCATGGGAGCCAGTTTGGAACTGACCTCACTTTGGGTTTAGGGTGCACAGTTTATATACACTTTCAACAGGGCATGAGATCATTCCATCATCATTTTACTCCAGGACAGAGAAAATATCTCTTTTATCAGACCCCCTTCCCCCCTCCCATTTTGACCATCCAGAGGAAAGAATCTGTCTCCACCCAAGCTTGAGTAGAACACAATGGACTTCTCTATTTTAGATTAAATTGCTTGCAAGCTTGGGTAGGGGCTGACCAGTATTAGGAGAGTGTGTTGGTTGGTTGTTGTCCTTCATTCTCAAAGAGGACCAAAATGACATCACCACGCTAGCTAGGGTCAAGTTTCAATGTGTCCGATTGTGGCTGATCAGGCCAATGCGATCTCAGAATGCTCTACCACAGGTTGTGCACAAATAGTCCGTGTGAACATTTGGGGTGGATTCTCTAAATTTGGGCATCCTGAGTTTCCTTTGAGCTGTTTCAGTTCTGCTTTGCTCATAGAGCACAGCACCTTCTCTGATGTGGGCACGCCATGCTGAGCAGTCCTGTGCCAATGCCTCCCATGTCACACAATCAATTCCAAAGTTCTTAAGAGAGACCATGAGACTGTCCTTGTATTGCTTCTTCTGGCCACCGTATGAATGCTTGCCCTGTTGGGTTCTCCCTAAAACAGTCTTTTTGGCAAGTGTAGTTTTTGTATTCAAACAATGTGGCCGGTCCATTGGAGTCAGTTCTCTGAAGTGGAGTTTGAAGGTTTGGCAGTTTAGTTCGAATAAGGATCTTAGTGTCCGCTATCTTATCCTGGCAGGTGATCTTCAGACTCTTCCTAAAACAAATGCAATCTCATTATCAGTAATATCCTTCTGAAGAAAAATTGAACTTAAAATCAGGACTTTGGGAGAAGCTCTGAATCTCCAAGATATTGGTTATTAATAATAATTTTTTATAACACATATGCACTCATACCATACTCACCAACCCAATTATATTTCTCTCCCCATCTTCCTCTCTGTCTGTTTCTCTCTGTCCCTCTCTGTCAGTCTCTGTCTCTCTCTCATACTTCAAATCTTGCTCAGAATTTCAATTGCTATCTTAAAGCAAGGCCTAGTTTTTTTCCCCACCCTTAAGAAATCAGAACCTTGTAATTATCATTACTGAGAAGCAGCATAGTATAGTGTATTGAGTATGATCCTTGCAAGTCCAGAAAACTTGGGTTCAAATCCTGCCTTTAGACACTTTGAAGCTAGAAGGGACTTCAGAGACTATTTAGTCCAACCTCCTCATTTTACAGATGAGAAAACTGAAGACTAGGAAGGTTACATGGGTTGCCCAAAGTCACACAAGTCAATTTCAGTGGGGCAAGATTTGAACCCTATATCACACACTTCCTGGTTCATACAGAGGCAGCCACATGCCATGGATGGAAGCCAGGCTCTTTGGCATCAGACATTTACTAACTGTATGACCCTGAGCAAGTCACTTAACCTCACCGAGTCTTGGTTTCCCCACCTATAATACAAGGATAACAATGCACACAGCCCCTGCCTCACAGGACTGTTGGAAGGAGGGGTTTAAATGAGATAAACCATACAAGGTACTTTGAGAACCTCAAAATACTGTATGTATAATTGTCTACGGAGGTGGATAAAATAGATGTGCACATTCATCTTTCAGGACAACACTTCTACCCTTCTCTCTCTCTATTCTCCTCTGCCTTATTTATTTTCCTGCAGTAAATCTGCATTCTGCTGTTTTGAGCCAAAATGTGTTTTGACATGTCAGTGGAGAGGATGAGAAAGAACTTTGTCAAAAGTCTGTTCCGGCCCTTTTATATGTGAACCTGCCATGCCATCGAGTGACTTCATGAACCAAAAGAACAATCTTTTGTACTTACACTCTGTAAAGTGACTCTCTCTCTAGGATCAAAACATGCTCTCTGGATTCTGGGGCGAGTTGCCTTCACTCCCCTCTCCTTAACTGTCTGCCCCCCTTTACCTGCTCAGTGACTGTCAGCGATGTGAACTTCTAAAGAGTTGTTATGGCAGCCCAGGGCCCTTTGGTTACCTTGGAAAGGGCATGAAAAAAGAAGCAGGGCTAATGTTTGAAGACCTGCCAGAGAAAGCTAGAAGTAGGAATATAAAAGCAGCGTGCCCCCGAGTCCTTACTTGTTCTTGCTCCTGGGGGTTTCCAACTTCTCTCCAGGTTTGTGTCACACAGTGGAGGCTTTGTCTGAGTTCAGAAGGTCTTAGGCCATTCTTATTTCCACACGGAACGTTTATTTTAGCAGCTGCAGTGCCAGAAACGTAATCCTACTGTGGTGACCCTGGGAAGAAGCCCAATACTTTCTCTTCAGAACACCAAATCCCCACTCACAAAGAATCTTATTAACTCTTAGAGAAAGGCCAAGAGACTTTGCAGAAATAGACATGTTGAACCCCACTTTTCAGAGGGGAAAGCTTAGGCACATGGAAAGGGATGCTCAGGACTGAGGGGAACTGTGGTATTTGTGGGAGGCCAAATTCTTTGATATCCTCCTAATGGAGACAGCCCTTAGATGCTGCTGAGGTGGAATAGTCCTATACTCACCCAAGTTCTTTTGAAAATAATTTAATGCATTTTCTGCAGTTTCCTTGGAGAGGATCAGAAAATATCATCATATGAAAATGGCACTTGAGCTAAATCTCAAAAGGAACTAGAGATTGTAAAAGATGGAAGTGAGGAGGGAGTACATTCCAGAAATTGTAGAAAGCAAGCTAAGTGGCACAGTGCATGGAGCACCAGGCTATGAGTCAGGAAGACTCATCTTCCGGAGTTCAAATCTGACCTTAGACATTTACTAGCTGTGTGACCCTGGGCAAGTCATTTAATCCTGTTTGCCTCAGTTTCCTTATCTACAAAATGAGCTGGAGAAGGAAATGGCAAACTACTCTAGTATCTTTGCCAAGAAAACCCCAAATGGCATTACGGAGAGTTGGACATTAATGAAATGACTCAACAACAGGAGGCAAGTGTATATATGTATATAGAAAACCTGAATTCTTATAGCACTTTTTGTCCATATCCATACTCATTCGGCATTTTTGCTGCTTTGAATTGTTAATTTTCTTCTCCTCTCCCTCTCCCTCCCTCCCTCCCCCTCCCCACTCTCTCTCTCTCTCTCTCTCCCTCTCTCTCTCTCTCTCTCTCTCTCTCTCTCTCTCTCTCTCTCTCATACCTTATTAATAGATTGTGAATTCTCAGGGAAGAGGCCACTTAACTCTTCATCTCCTACAGAGCCTAGGATAGTGCCTTGCACAGATTGGGTGCCTTAATAAATATCTGAGGATTGACTGTTTAATTATAAGAAGTTATTTCTTTTCAAGAGATGCCAGCTCAAAATCATCTCTTTAAAGCCAAGTCCCAGGGTTCTGACCTAAGGAATGAGAGGGGGTCCTCAGCAGCTGTAGCAGGGGCAAGCTTTGATCCTTTTCCATTGAGGGACCATTTTCAGACTCTGGCCCCTAAAGCAGATGATGATCCCTTTGGAAGACACTTTAGCCTTCATGCCTAGTTTAGGGTCGGAGCCTGGACTAAGTGAAGTAGGCACAAAGTCAGGGAAGGGGCTACTCACACCTGGAGGAAAGTCATTGCCCTGGGAATTACCAGTTGCTCGTTACAAGAGCCCTGAACAGTTTGCTGCTTTTGTTCTACTTCACAGCTCAATTGCAGTTGAGTTCACCAAGGATTCCTTAATTAATGTGTGGAAATTTCTTTGAAGATAAAAGATATGTGGGTGGAGGGAGTTGGTGAGGGCTAAGGAACAGGTTTATTTTAAATACACTCTTTTCCCCAGAGGGGTTAACTTGTCTACCACTGATGTGTTCCGGTTCAGAGGCCGGTTCTGGATTTTAGAAAATGTTTTCAAAAGAGTGCTGCAAAATTGTGCCGTTTGTGCCTTTGAGCTGAAGGGATTAGAATTGCTTCTGGGAGTCCAGTATTATGCCCTAAGATTATGTCCAATCCACTGGAATTCACATTGAGTGGCCAAAGGCAGAAACAAGTGAATGCCTCTTGTTTTATCCTGTGGAGGCTCCAATGGGGCTTGTTTCTTTATGTGGTGACGCAATGCTCAGTGAGTCATTTTTTTTTAATGCTCTTGAGAAAGTCACTCTTCTTTTTGGTGTCTCAGTTTTCCCATCTCCAAATGTGGAGATAATCAACCTAATTCCTGATGTTAGGGTGAGATAAATTTGATTGGTTGATATCTGTAGAGATTTTATAACTCTAGAAAGGACCATTTAAAGACTAGATATCCTTTTTCATTAAAAAATTCTATTTATTAAATTTTTAAATTAAATTATTAAATTTCCATTTATGTGGTTTTTTTCCTGTGTCACTCACATATCCCAATATATCCCTTGCCCCTTTCCACTCCAAAGAGCCCCTCTCCTTAAGAACAGAAAAGAGAAAACAAAAACATGTTAGCAAAACCAACCAACATCCTGAAAAAGTCTGGCCTCCTCTGCAAAGCCCCTATACCCACAGTCTCCTTCTCCCTCCCTGCAAAGGATGGATGGAGGTCAGGTATTCTTATTCATGCTCCTTCTCAAGGAAAGCTCATCTTATAGTCCCGGGCATGTTTTCAGTCTCAGATATGCATACTGGGGTTTATTATCCAGATTATGACATACTGTTGGATGGACATCTATCAATCTGTCATAATTTGGGTAATAAACGTTCTTTATTGACTTGATCTTTCCTATGTGGATGGTCAGAATATATTCTTTTCAGTGGTTATGAAGCTCTTTCAGAAGCCTCAGCCATATTCCACTGATTGAGGCAGGACAGTGTCATCTGCAAACAGGACTTTCTAAGGGACCATCATCATCCATAGGGAATCCTTCTTCAACTTAAACTCTCTACTGGATCTTCTCCATCACAGACACAAACAGCTTCAGTGAGTTTAGGAATGGAGGGTCATCTGGCAAGGTTATTTCTATTAAAAGTTTTTCAAAAAATCTTGAAAGTTCTTAAGAGACCTGAAATTTCTTTAACAGGGGACATTGTTTTTTGTTTTGTTTTTTTTTTTTCATTCCCAACAATAAATAATGCAGAGTACAAGTATCCTTGGGAGAAATGTTTGACTTAGATTCACATTAAAGTGTAAATGACTGATATAGGATCCTTTCCTAAGACCTGGCTTACATAGGCGAGAAAGAAGAGAAAAGTGAAGGGTACTAGAGCTGAAAAAATGGAGGTAGAAGGAGAAGGCACACAGGGAAGGGGAAAAGGATCCAAAATGGAGGCTAATTTTGCCTGGTTCTAGAGTGGACTTCCATTCCTGCCTGGGTGGTTTTCTCTTTCATGACACCAGCCTACAAAAGGGAGTATGAATGCAGTATTATGAGCAGAATTAGTCTTTTCAGCTTTAATTCTGCAGAAGGTAGAAGCTCCAAACCAGGGAAAATATCACCAGCACTGTCTTCCCATTCGAAAGACTTCATTTCCATGGGAATTAGATCAGAATCTGTGTTCTCTCCTAGAGTAACTCTGAAAATGCTATATGATTACATCTGTTTGGGTTCATCTTTTGGCTATAAACTGTTGTATTCTCCAAAATGTTGGGACACGATTTCAAGGAGCCCGGCTCACTGACTGCACGTCTTTCCTTCTCTAAGTGCTCATTTTTCCCCCCTGCCCTTAGCTGGAAGTAATTACTCTCTGAACATGATTAAGGTCCTAGTCAGACACTTAAATGCTTGGTGTATCTTTATTCATATATCTGCTAATGGCCAGGCTCTTGTGCAAAATTTAACACCCATAAATCTGGGACAGCTTTGGAGGATTTAGATTCAATAAATGAAAATATTTTTTGACAGCTCGGGACAGAAACAATCCTGCTCCTACATGCTCCATGTAATTTGAAAAGAAGCAGTGCCAGTTTTCTCCTACAAGATGCCTGACATATCTTGCTACTGGAATATGGCAGAAAGGTGGTAATTGCTGTACTTAATTCTGTATTTAAATTCCTGACCTAGGAAATGGAGACAAAAGGGCAGAATGCCATTTTCTTGGGTTTTTACCAAATCATAGGCAAGAAATCCAAATGGGAAAAAAAACGTAGTTCCCAAATGGTCAGTTTAGGTGTTTGGTATATTTGATATATATTCTTTTAAAAATGTGTTTATCTACTAAGTAGTCTTATATTGCCAAATTCTAGATGGTTATTTAGTGTGTAGTTGCTGGCATATTGCTTTTTTTTATTTTTAAAGCTTGCTTATATTAGAGCTTTTATATTATATTTAATATATTTATGCACATATATATTTATTATCAGAGTTTTCCTCTATGTATGTCCTATAATTATATGTGTGGAATGGACTTCCCCCATAATTAGTATAGATATTCCCTTAACAAAGGTTATGGGGCAGCTGAGTGTTACAGTGGTACAGAGCTTGGAATCAGGACGACTGATCTTCATGAGTTCAAATCTGGCCTCAGACACCTATTCGCTGTGTTCCCCTAGACAAGTCACTTAAACCTGTTTGCCTCAGTTCCTCATCTGTAAAATGAGCTGGAGAAGGAAATGACAAGCCACTCCAACACTTTTGTCAAGAAAACCCCAAATAGAGGTGGTTACCACTGAAATGACTGAACAACAAACAAAAACAATAACAAAGGTTATGCCACCATATGTGACTTAATGGACACCAGACTGGACTTAGAATCAAGAAGGCCTGGGTTCAAATTCTGCAAATCATTTAAGCCAGGGCTGTCCAAAATGTGGCCACCTA
Source organism: Trichosurus vulpecula (assembly GCF_011100635.1). Lineage (NCBI taxonomy): Eukaryota > Metazoa > Chordata > Mammalia > Diprotodontia > Phalangeridae > Trichosurus > Trichosurus vulpecula. The sequence goes on from NC_050580.1 coordinate 200,725,082, forward strand.
CAAGCATAGAAATTTACATAAATGCTTTAGTAAATGAAGCCAAGCTACCGCAGAGCTCTCACTAAAATGGCAAATCAAAATATATTGTCTATTGTTTCAATAAAACCTAAGGTTGGACAGCCCTGATTTAACCTGTCTGAGCATATTTCCTCCACTTAAATAATAATAGCTAGCATTTATATGGTAGTGTAAGGTTTGCAAAGTGATTTACATGTATTATCTCATTCCATCCTCAATAACCCTGGGAAGTAATCCCATTTTATAATGAGGAAACCAAGACAGAGAGTAGTTACGTGACTTCAGCAATGTTGCCCAGCTATTAAGGGTCTGACATAAGATTTAAATTCAGGTCTTCCTAACTCTGAGTCTGGCACTCTATCTATTATATTACCTAGGGGCTTAGACTGAAAGTTCTCTAAGTTCCTTTCTAGCTCTAAATCTATGAACTATATGAAATCTCTATTTCTTGAAGTTCCTGGCAGCTAGGTGGCAAGTGCAATACTTTTCCTAGCTTAACTTCCTCATCTGTAAGATGGGTGGGTTTGTTGTGAGGATCATACGAAAGCATTTTGCAAACCATCAGTGCTATATAGATTTTTTTCAAGGTTTGATGACACCTCCTCCCTGAAGTCTTCATTAACCCTCCCTCCCTACTAGGAATAATCTGTCTAATCCCAAATTTCCAGAGTATGTTTCTTCTTTGGTCTTCATCTTTTTCTGGTTCAGCAGGTATTAGCGTAAAGGTGGTCAAGTCTAAAGACATTTCTCATAATCAGTGCTGACAATGATATGAACACAGCATCAAGAAAACGAAGACATACTTATGTAAGGAACTGATGCAAATACATAAGACATTTCCAATAGATAGGTGGTTAAAGGTTATAAACAGATAGTTTTCAAAGAATGAAAGATGTACATGGAGACATACATTTTGGGATGGACCCACGTATAGACATTTTTATGTGTTTTGTGACATTTACATGTAGACATAAATAATTATATTTATTATAAATTTTCATTTTTCTCAATGGGTTGGAGGGGTGAGGAGAAAAAGTTTAGCAATAATGATGCAAAAAGAAAGAGGGAAAAGAAAAAAGGTCACTGAAACATTTTTTTTTAATGAACCAAAAGATGTTCAGAAGGAAGAACAGACAAACAGGACAACTTTAAAAGTAACATATTGAATTTACTTCAAAAAAATCTTTAAGCTGTACAGAACAGAAATCTGCAGTTTCATATGCAAATCCTCTTTTTCTGTTCTATGTGGGATATGGAAATATTGATGTCTGTTAAATTTGGGAATTTTTTTTAATCATTAAGAAAAGAAACTCAGAACACAGCACAATCCATCTCTGAAAGTGATTGACCCCGGGTTTCTGAAGAATATGGACTTTACTAGGAAGCATAACATGGAAGATTGTGTGTTCAGAGAGGACTAGCACCTCTGGTGTGAGGGCTTTTCAGGGCTGCTCATCCACCTCTGGTGTCTACCTGCCACCCAACTCTCACCTGTGGCTCCAAGATACTGTAATCTATGCACCCCAGTAAAACCATCTCAGCAGATGGGCTAAACCAGGTTGAGGGTAACCAACAGGTCTCTGACTCATTGGTGAGTTAAGAGAATGTCTACCCCAAGCATGTGAAGACTTCCCCCAGAAGAACAGGCAGATAAGAACAGTTTCTTCCAATGCCCATGAAGGTGGCTGAAGCAGGTGCTGTGAAACACCTAGAACTTTGTCAGTCATCAAAGATGCCAAGGTCATCCACTGCATCCTGGGCTGTCACCAGTCACCTTACTTCTGTCTTACCACTGGACTTTGATGACTTTGGAAGCGAGAATGAGGCTGGTAACTTTGTGCAGCTCTGCCTCACTTCAATCCCATTCACATGCAAGTCAAGGCATCACCCCATAATGTCATCAGTCTTCTTTGAAAACGAAGGATGAACGACAACAACATGGAAGAACGAAGAAGATGCACACACTTCTTGCAGATCAGGTAAGCTTTCAAAGAGGAACCTAGGGTGGGTGGACTCAATTCTATTAACTCTTAGATTCTTGAAGGAGAGGCTTGGCTGATGGGACCCTGGATGGGAAGCCTGAGAAGATTTCGATGACATCTGGACTTAATCTACTGGATGAGAGACTGAGACCATGAATCAATCAATCAGCAGACATTTATGTGTCAGGCAGAGGCAGTTGCGGCCTGTTGGAAAGAGAGCTGGTTTTGAAGTCAGGAGGACCAGGGTTTGAGTCATCTCTGCCCCATAGCGTCTATATGACCATGCAAATCATTTAACCTCTCAGTGCTCTAGAGAACAAGGCAACTCTCTCAGGGCGCTATGGATTGCAGAGGAATCAAGGCACGTCAACAAGCATTTGATAAGTGCTTACTATATATATGTCAGGCAAAGTGACCTGCACTGATAAAGGGAGATGCTGGCCTGAATTGGTACAGGGAATTTCTTCATCTGCAGATTCTCTTTATCAACAAAATCACAGGTCTGGTCCCAGTGCTTGTGTGCTTGGCATTGGGGAGACCATCCATGCTCTGACTGCTTCCCAAGTGTATTTGTGAAAGACAGAACCCATCTTTCAATGCCATAAGTGTGGGGCCAATATGTGCCTGACTGTTCTGAGGGTAGCCCGCCTCAAGTCTTGCTGTCTTTTTCTTCCTCTCCTTGTATAGCTATTTTTCTGACTTGTCTCTTTTCGTATGTGACATTTTTAATATGATGAAAGTCAACATGGTAACAAAGCAACTGCACCCAGCAAGGTCACCCAAGGAGAACCAACCTTGTCCTCCTGGGCACAGAGAATGGTATTCACGTATTCAGAAGTCCCTGAGTTCAATGATATTAAAACACACACACACGCACACACACACACACACAAACAAATAATGCTGAACTAGTCTTATGGTCTGTTTCCAAACATTGGGTCATATTTATAGACATAACCTTATGGCTAAAAGGGACCTTTGATGTCATCTAGACTTATCATAAGAAGATCAGTTAGAGAGGACTCTAGTGGCTATTTATTCTAACCCCTCCATTTCACAGATATGCCTGTGCACTTTCATGTGAAGGAATCTTTTCCTTCATTACAGAATTTAATTGGAGAGAAGGGACAGGGTCGTTGTTCATTGTCAGGAAGTGAGTTAGGGTTCTGTGGGCCAGGTCAGGGTTCTCTTGCTTAAATTAGAATTCAGGCCTGATTCCCAAAGTAAGGTTCCCTGCTTTCGGGAATATCTATTCCATGTTACATATACTGTCAGACTTGGTGGATTCATTGGTTCCTTTCACTGAATCACTTTAAAAAAAAAAACTTTGTTACCAGGAATGATTCAATGGGTAGGGGAAGAAGAAACACATTTGGAAATATAGATGAAAAAGTAAAAAATATATACAAATATTGTATAAAATAGCATATCAAATATATAAATATAATAAAAATACAAATTTTTAAAAAACAAAATTATCTGGCCTAGTGGGCCTTGCCACTAGACTAGTGGACTGTGCCAGGCCATCCGGTAGGGCTTTAGTAGATTTCGTGAAGTCCTGCTTTACCAAATTGACATGATCCAGGTTCGTGTGAAACTTAGGAGTTTCTCAGTAGTTAATCTATAGACTCTTAGGATTTAGACTGGGCCTTTAGATGGCCTTAGAGGCCATCATTACATTATAAAGATATGGAAATTAAAGCTCAGAGAAGGCAAGTTAGATTTGTTGAAGGTCACCCAGGAACCAAGGTGCTCAGTTTCCTCTTCTGTTACATGAATGGGTTAAACTAGATCATTTAAGGTCCCTTCTAGCTCTTAAGTCAATGTCAATGCAACCCTAAATGGAGAATCATGGCATTGGTATGAAAGGAAGAAAGGCTGGAAATTAGCATTCATTAAATACCTACTATGTGCCAAGCATTGTGCTGAGAGCTTTTATTATTATTATCCCCACTTTATAGATGAGGAAACTGAGGCAAATAGAGGTTTAGTGACACAGTCAGTAAATGTCTGAGGCTGGATTTGAATCCTTAGGTCTTCCTGACTCCAGATCTATCACTATATCCAGTGTACCACTTGGTTTCACAAAAGACATAAAGTTTTAGAAGAGCTTTAGAAGAACATATGATGGGAGGCCAATGCCATTGTTTTGATTTTTTTCTTGACCAAAAAAAAAGAACCATTTTCCAAAAATGACAGCAAAGAAATTACTGGTAAATGCACATTTACAAATAATCCCAGTGAGTGAGATAAGTGGGTGGCAGCTACTCTTATCATCAAGTACCAAGATACAAGAATCTGAATCATTAATAAGGTCATTGACCCATGACCTCTGTCACTCTTCATCTGTCTCATCGAGCAGCTACCTCTTCTACTGATTCACAGGTAAGACCTTTTGACAGAGAGATTACACGGTCTTCTCCTGTGCAGTCTGCTCTCAGTCATCTTAGTAGGTGGGGCAGTGTGGATGCTGAACAATGCCTTAGCAGCCCAAAGAATGTCTGACTGTTGGAATTCCACCCGAGGTCCCAAGCCTAGATTAAATGAGGTGCAGAGGAAAAAAAAATTAAAGTAAATATATTCCTTCAGAATGTTGATACTATGAAAGGATATGTCATTTCTACGTAAGTGGAAAGGGATGATGGGACTACTGAAGGCTGGTTCAATTCAATTCAGCCAACATTTTTTTAAAATAAACTTTTTATGAACTTGACAGTCATCAACAAACATAATTATTTCCATATACAAAGGATAAAAACAGGATTACATATGAAATAATGAATCTCCCACATCAAGCTTTTGCTTTTTTAAAAAAGTTTATATCATACTTAACATGGTAACACCAACATTGCCTTTTTTCCTGTGCCACCCTACATTTATTAATGAGCTCTAAGACATATAAGATTTAGATTATTGGGTCCCTGGCCACATAGAACATATCATCTACTAATAGGATATGATAAATACACAAATAACCATAATAAAAATTAAATGTACAGCTGCTTAAAAGAAGAATAAGCCATGTTATATGAGGTACATAGGAGAAAAATCATTACCAGAAGTCAGATCATGAAAGCCTTCCTGAAGGAGGTGCAACATGAGTTGGACCTTAAATAACAGGTAGGAATTGAATAGATGGCAAATTAAAAAATTATTTATAGGGCTTGTCACAATGTATGCTCAATTATGATACAGTGCTCTCCAAGCAGCAGGCCTTCAATCCATACTTTTCAGGCTACTTATTTTATTATCACCGCATAATGGAGAAACCTAGAATGCGACAAGAACATCACTAGCTCCAAAGTCTCTGGCCTTTTGGAAGCCTTTCTGGAAGCCTATGGAATGACACAGGTCAGGTACCCATGATGTCTGACTTTTAAGATCCTCACCAATAATTCTACTATCTTTATTCCTTGGCTTTGAGTGTCTCACACTGGCCTGGGGGTTCTCTTGTCCCCGCTTCAAATAAGTCACTGTATTACCACTCATTTGGTCACAGAGAGTAATAAGAGAAGCCGAAAGACACAGTGTATGTTAGGGGCGGGTGGAGGGTGGAGGGAGGCTGTAGGGGAATGGATTCCAAGTCATATGTTGGTGAGATTTCTAGGCTTGATGGTCAAGGCTAGACCTGTGCATGCATGGAATAGGTGCCTTTTGAGAAGGACTGAAAGATAGGCCTGACCAAAAATATCATCTTATCAACATGCTATGGCAGATGCTTAAATGACCTACCTTTATGCTCAGTCTTTTGCATTAAACATTGGTCTCTAAAAGACCCTTGTTAAAATGAGAACATTTACTTGGGAGGAAGAATCCATAATCCTTTTAGTCATCAACAGATTAAAATGGATTATTTTATCAGTCATGTCAACAAGCATTTAAGAAGCACCTACTATGTGCCAGGCACTGTGCTAAGCACTGAGGATAAATAGAAAAGCAAAAAGCAGTTTCTGCTCTCAAGGAGCTCACAGTCTAATGCATGAAAATTTCAGATTAACTCACTTTTACCTAGGAAGAAGGGGCAGCTTTTGAAAGGTAGTAGGGTATAGGATCAGAGAGGAGATAAGGGCTGCTCAGCCTTGAGATTGGGGATGGGAGAATGGGAAGGCAGTGTGAGCATACCTAGTGTTGGAAAAGGGAGGAGGTAGGAATTACATTCAAGTCAAAATTTGCCTGCTTAATAATAACTCTGTAGGCCCTGTCGATGCTAATTTGATGACATTCATCCCAACATGGGAAGGATAGCTAAAAACACAAATGACAATTAGTAACCAGTATTAACAGGCTAGAATGGAAAATTGGATTTCATAGGTGTTACCCATGACCCGGGACCTCCCAAGACTAGAGGCTCACATGAACCAGGACCAATCCTAGAAACTCTACCATAAGGTCAAATTTTCTCCCTGTTGTCATTTGTTGCCATATAACCCCTTCTCCCCTCACCCAACAAAATTGGAATGCAATTACACAATGCTGTGCTCTAGTCTATTTTCTGTAGGTGGGGTGGAAGTCCAAGCCAGAAATAGATTACTTTTATAGACCACAGGTATGGGTGGCTAATTCTCAGTGGACCAATCATAAAGAATTTCTGCTATACTATCAGCAAAGGAGCCAATGGGCATGGCTGCATTCCATGGGGAGTTTTCTTCAGTAACTTCCAAACAGTGGTCTATGTCCTTTAACCACACCAAAATGATAGGTCACTTTTGTTACTTGATCATACGGTCCTTTCCTCCCACCCACCTTCCTTAAATAGAGATAAATGTAAAGTCCTACCCTTGAATCCAAAAAATCAGCCCACCAATTATGAGATGAGGAAGATATGACCAGACAAGAGTTCAGGTAATAAAAAATGGGGCTTTCAGTGGATTGCAAGTTCAATATAAATCGACCATGTAACCAAAATTTGTCAAAAAAGCCAAAAGTTTATCAAGAAAGACTATTTAGGTGGCTTAAAGAAAGCTAAATATTGAGGACAAGGGAAATTGACATTTCTGACTGCATTCTGCTTTGGTTAGACCACATCTGTAATAATATTTTCAGTTTGGGGCACCATATTTATTGATAAATCAGAGCACATTCAGAGATGAGCAATGAGGATGGTAAGGAGATCAGAGACCACTCCATAAACATATTAGTTGAAGGACCAGATACCAATCCATGAAAGCTGATGAAACCAGGGATGTGTAACCTAAAGCTATTTCAAGGTGGAAGGAAGATAATTTCTTAAATAATAATATTTCATATATAATAATAATGTGGAAAAGTTCAAGAGACTTTAGTCTACCTCCAAATATTTGATGGGCTATCAGGAGAATGATTTGGTTTATTTAACCTCAGATGGCAGAAGAAGGAAGAATGAGTTAAAGAGGCAGGGGGCATATTTTGGCACAATGCCAAACACAAGACAAAACAAAAATCCTTTCTAAGCATTAGAACTTCCAAAAAAAAATGGTTTTGAACAGAACCAGGAGAACAATTTATACAAGGACAACAACATTATAAAAACAAACAACTTTGAAAGATTTAAGAATACAGATTGATGTAATGACCAACCACGATTCCTGTAGGGAAATACTATATTGTTCTAAAAACCTTATTTATTAATATCTTTAGAACCTAGCTTTATGTGGCTAGAAATTGTTGTAACCCAAAAACTTACAGCGGAGGTCAGGTTAACCTCAGTGATACTTCAGGGAAACAGTATGCAGGGAAAGCTTAGATCTCACCCAGGTCTTGGGTCTACCCAACGCTCAGGTTTTGGATTCCCCAAATTTGAATGTTTGTGCTGATTGATATACATCTCAATGGACCTTGCCAGGGAACTTCCCCCTCTACAAAATGGCTTAACTTCTACTTGTGAGTTCATGTGCTGGTACTCTCATCTGAACCCTATGTAATGTAAACATCATAGCAACTGGACAGGGAGCCACACCTCCTTCCAGTTCTCTCTTCTGCCAAATGAATAAATAAATTCCTTTCTAAAACTATTTTAGGTTTCGGGGTTTGTTCTCATGACTAACATCCAGAGGACTGAAATGAAGCGTGCTACCTGCTTCCTGGGCTCACAGTACAGAATGAATCATAGATTTGGGGGCACGGACAATGTGGGAATTTGTTTTGCTTGATTATGCATATTTGTTACAAAGGTCTTATTTCTTCTTTTTTTTTTCGTGAGAAGGAGATAAAATAAAATTTTATTAAATCAAACAAAGGAAGAAATGAAATGAACCCCTCCCCTCTCCAATAGCTTTCACCAGGAAGAGCTGCAGTGGCAAATAGCGACAGCTAGATGATGTAAGTGGAGTGCTGAACATGGAGTCAGGAAGACCTGAATTCAAGTTTAGTTTCAGACATTTATTAGTCATGTGACCCTGGGCAAGTCACGTGAGCTCCATCCACTTCTTTTTCATCTGTAAAACAGGAATAATAATAAAAGCACCTACTTGTGAAATTTGTTATGAGCACAAAATGAGATATTTGGAAAGTGCTTGGCAAACCTTAAAGATCTCTATAAATGCTTATTGTTGTGTTGTTGTTATTCTTATTAATTAGTGGAGCAGGCCTGAAGTCAGGAAGATGAGTTTAAATTATGCCTCAAACACTTACCAGCTCTGTGACCCTGGGCAAATAATTTGCTTGCCTCAGTTTATTGAGTTGTAAAATGGGGATAATAATAGCACCTACCTGCCAGGATTGTTGTGAAGATCAAATGAGATCGTAATTGTAAAGCATTTAGCACATTTCCTGGCACTTAATATGCCTTTTGTAAAAGTTAGTTATCATCACCATCATCATCATCATCGTCATCATCATTGTCATCATCATCATCATCATCATCATTATCATCATCACTATCATCATCATCACCACCATCACCATCACTATCATCACCATCACCACCACCATCATCATCATCACCATCATCATCAGCAGCAGCAGCACCATCATCATCACCATCATCATCATCACCACCGTCATCATCATCATCATCATTATCATCATCACTATCATCATCATCACCACCATCACCATCACTATCACCATCATCACCATCATCATCATCACCATCATCACCATCACTATCATCACCATCATCACTATCACATCATCACCATCACCATCATCACCATCATCATCATCACCATCATCACCATCATCATCATCATCACCATCATCACCATCATCACCATCACCATCATCACCATCATCACCATCACCATCATCACCATCATCACCATCACCATCATCACCATCACCATCACCATCATCACCATCACCACCATCACCATCATCACCATCACCATCATCACCATCATCACCATCATCATCATCACCATCATCACCATCATCACCATCATCACCATCATCATCATCACCATCATCACCATCATCATCATCATCATCACCATCATCACCATCACCATCATCACCATCACCATCATCACCATCACCATCATCACCATCATCACCATCACCATCATCATCATCACCAGTCATCACCATCATCATCATCATCATCATCACCATCATCACCAGCATCATCATCACCATCATCACCAGCATCATCATCACCATCATCACCATCACCATCATCACCATCATCATCATCACCATCATCATCATCATCACCATCATCATCATCACCATCATCATCATCACCACCATCATCATCATCATCAGTGAGTTTTCCTTCACTAGACGTCTTCAAGCAAAAGCTGTATCATTTGTCTTCGAGGTCATAGAGAAGCCTCCTGTCTAGATACGTAAGGGACAGATTATCTCTGGTGTTCCTTTCCACTCTAAGATTCTGTACAAGGCATGACCCTGTTCTTGCAAGGGACATCTATTCTAAGGAAGAAGACTCTTCTGTCACTTACTACCTATGAACATGGCAAGTCACTTGCCATCTATAACTCACAGTGCAAGTATAAAAGCAATTTACCATTATCGATGCTTATTAGGGTTGACAGTGCACTCATATTCATCAATACATGCAACCTAACTATTGACTATTCAACAGTAAAAGTACCAGTCCTTCTAGGACCCACCCACCAACCTAATTTCTAAAGATCTCAGTAAAGTAAGCGTATCTCATACCAATGTTCACAACACTGCCCACTCTGCCCACCTGGAGACTGTGTGTCTCTCCAAGGGAAGTCTTTGTCAATCAGCATTGTTCTCAAGTGAACCCAGGACACTTGAATTTTCAAGTGTGGCAAGCCTGGGAGTCCGTCTTAGTTATAACTTAGGAGTAAGCTGATGCTTGGGGCCTCTGGTGGCTTTTTATGATTCTGCCTTCGCGCTCTTACGAATTAAATTTAAGTTCTGATTGGTGATTGATTATCTAAGCTTATGATGAAAGGAAACTATCAATCAAAGCTAGTATCATGAGCAAATGTTTATCAATTATTTACAACATCCAGGGAACACATCATTAATAGCTGTTTACTGGGGGATACACATCATTAGTGGTTGTTTGCCAAATCTGGAGCACTGTAATAGTAATTAAGGTGGGACATTTTGCTGCTGACCTTTAATGATTCTAGCCTTTGTTTGAATGGGGCAGATAAAGTGGGTTGTTTTTGTATTTCTCAGCCCTGAGACAATTGGGAGCCATTGATTTGTATCTGATGTGATATTGGGGGTAGGGAACTTTTCCACGCCCAGCCTGGGTGAGGTAGGGGCCCTTCGGGGGCCCTGAACAGGGTATATAAGCGCAGAGGTTAGAGTTCTTGCTCGGAGCTCTGAGCCACAGCAGGAGTGGCGCGTCTCTGGGCCAGCTGCTCTAATGAGCTCCCTGGCTGTACACCCAGATGTTGAAAACTACAAATTGTATTTGGTCTGTAATTCAGAGTGCTGGCTTTTTCCCCTGAACTAGGTGGATGTTATTTGTATGCTGGATTAAAGTTAAGATTGTTAACCCCTTAACATTGCTTTCCTTAAGTAAAGCAGATCAAAAGGACCTGTGTTGGCAGCTTTCTGGGTGCTCGTTGCTGGTGGATCTTGCACCCCCACAGAAGCTGCTAGCTGGATTGTTGATACAGGGACACACACATCATTGCCAAACTATAATACACAAGTGCTCACCTTACTATAGAAAAACAGATTGCATAACTACTTAGTCACAAAATGGACTGCTAAAACAAAATGGAGTTGCTTGGCCTGACTTAACATACTTATTTGCTCCTTTATAAAAGGAAGAAGAGGAAATCTAGCTCTACATTTATGACTTTATGATTCTATAAGTCCATTCCAGCAGAGGTCTGGGTGCAGGGTCTTAAACAAAGAAAAAAAAAGAATATTTTTAATTTAAACCACCTATTAGTGAGTTAGAAAACAAGAGGTGGTTATTTTTTTATACATACCTGCCCTTTGGGGGTTTTCAGATGTCCCTTGATTTGTTATCTCAAGAACTAGGATGTAGGGATCAAAGCCCTTAGAAACACTTTGATCTCTAGTGTATTTTAACAACCAGTTCTGATAACATCTAGAGAAGGGCTACCAGAATTATGAAGAGCTTTGAGTCATGCCTTATGGGGATGGGTTGAAGGAACTAAAGATGCTTAGCCTGGAGAAAAGAAGACTCAGGCCAAGCATGATAACTGCCTTTAAGTGCTTGAAAAGTCATCCTGCGAAAGAGTATTTAAATTTGGCCTGCTTGGCCCCAGCATAGGAGGAATATAATGGTTGGAAGCTGATAAGAGACAGAAGAAAAGTTTGATGAAAATTAGAATTATCCAAACAAGAACTGGGCTGCCTCAGGATTTGGGGGACTCCCTCTTCTTTAAGCAAAAGTTGGTTGATTACTAGTGATTTCTGTATGTCCATGTTTTCGTATGTTGCAGTAGGGATTCTTTTTCAGATATAGGTCAGACTAGAATGCTGAAGTTCTGTGGTGCTGTGTCCATTTCTCCGTCATCCAGCTTTGCATTTGGATTAGAACAAATCTGTGGAAGGAAGTCGGTCATCCATGAAATCCTTATTGAGCTATTTGCATAGTACTGTGCTAGCTGCTGTGGGAAGTGGAAAGACCACAAGGTTTGATCCTCTACGTAGCTGCATAACCCTGGAATAAGAAGCCCCAGCACCTAGACCTTTCAGGGGTGAGGGGAGGGGAGGGGTAGGGGCCAAGCAGCACTTTGGATGGTACTTTCCTGAGGGTACTGCAGCTCATTTCAATAATTTTCTATTTCTTTTTTTAATTAAATTTTACTTTTTAATGAGCACCGGAAATTTTTTTTTAAAAAGGGAACAAAATCCTTGTAACAAGTATTCAGTCAAGTAAAACAAATCCCTGAATTACCCATGTCCCATCCTCTCATTTTGTTTGTAATTCTGTATATACTTACATGGGCAGCTAGGTGGCACCATGGATAGAGTACTGGGCCTGAAGTCAGGAAGACTCATCTCCCTGAGTTCAAATCTGGCCTCAGACACTTCCTAGCTGTGTGACCCTGGGCAAGTCACTTAATCCTGTTTGCCTTCATTTCATTTCCTCATCTCTATGAGCTGGAGAAGGAAATGACAAACCATTCCAATATCTCTGCCAAGAAGACTCCAAATTGGGCCACAAAGAGGAGGATACACTGGAACAACAGCAAAAATATACTTACATATGCACATTTTATCCCCATTAATAAAACATAAATTCCTTGAGAGCAGTCTTTTGTTTTTTTCTCTGTATCTCCAGAGCCTAGCATAATGCCTGGCACATAGTAGGCACTTAATAAATGCTTGTTGATATTGACTGACCAATATCTGTTTGGATTTGCACCTTGAGTCTACCTCTCTCAGGGGGTGGGTGGCATGCTTCATTTATCATTATTCCTCTGGAATTGTGGTTGGCTTTTCCATTGATCAGAGTTCCTAAGTCCTAAATTCTTTTGAAAGATTCTATAAGGGCATGTTTCTCTGCTCAAGTCTAGTTTGAACTGAGATTCAGGGAAAGAGAGGAAAAGAGAAAAGTGGCTAGTTGGGCGGGGTTGTTGTATCCTAGGGAGCCAGAAAAGAGAAGAATGAGTATGCCCTTCCATTAGCTGTCCTAAAAAGAAAAAGGAAAGGAAAATGTTTAGATTCAGGGAAATTAGAATAATGCCAGCTAGTGATGAGACAAAGGCTCTCTTTCTTAGGGTCAGAAGCTTTAGGATGGAAAAGCAATCCAGATGTCTTGGGGAAAAAGAAGATGTTGGTATAGGAAGATGAGATGCCTGTGGCTCACTGGGCTTGGAGCAGGTCCTGGAGAGGACTGCGAGGCTCTGTGTGCAGACACAGAGGGGCCACTCCTAATCTGGCTCTGGTGGGTTGGGTGGGGTGCATTTTCCTGACTGGTGACTGGTACGGAGTCACAAAGCAGAGCTAGGCTATCTGATATTTGGTGGGGATTTTTTGCAAAACCAATTGTATGAAGGGTTGAGGAGGCTGTTTGCCCCGGAAGGTTTTAGTTATCTGATTCACTCACCTGTGACTTACTTAGAAACCTAAAAGAGAGGAAAGGTAGAAACCACCCCGCCCTCGAAGAAGTTTCACCCTGTTCAAGATAAAACAACTCTCTGAAGCTGCTGGGGCCTTTTCTGGGAACCAACAACACCTTTCAGGCCTATTGCTTGCCATGTCTCCAGGGTTCGTCCCTTTTTTGGATTGCTGAGCCTGGATCTGTTCCCACAGATGCAGTCACACTAACACCTTTGTTTTCCAACCTACTCTGCAGTTGAAACCCTTGGCTCCTTGGCTGCCCAGCAAGAAAACTGGGTTTCCCCCCAACTAGCTCAGGTAGCTTAGTTTTCCATTTTGCTTCAGGGTCTGGTTCTAATCTAGAAAGATAAAAATAGAAGAATTCTGACAATACAGAATCTTCAGCTTGGGGGAGAGACAATAGCCCTTTGTTTTGGAATAATAACTTCTCTCTGGCTTGAGTCCAGGGAATCTGTGGTCAGAAATCTGGGTTCTAATGTAGAATTCTGGTGTCCACTGGCAATTAAGCCCTGCCTTAGTTTCCTTGCTCTGAAAACCCTTTTCTCATAGAGGCAGGGGGAGGGAGGTCAGGACTGGCATGTTTGTGTTTGAACTTCTGTGAAAGGTGAACCTCAGGGTCTGGATCAAAGAGGGTCTTAGCAGCAGCCTCAGGTGAATACTGGAATATAGGCCAATAGATGGAAGGTAACTAACTCTCTGGAGTTCCAATTCAGGTTCCACCATTGATGAACCATCTTTTGTTGGGAGAGTCATTTTAATCTCCCTGTGCCTGTTGCTCTGGCTGCAAAAAGAAGATAACAAGCATTCCTCCTGGGGGTGTCGAGAGGAATAATTAGATATGCAATGTGCCAAGGATCCCCTTGGAGAGAGAAACTACGGGAATACAAGGTACTGCTATAGGTACCGGCTTGGCAATGACATCTTTACTAGGTTCATAACCCCCACTGCCTAGAGCCGCATTAGAGAGGCAATATATTCTCTATGCCAATGTATTTATGATCTCCATTATAAGTAGCGGTGTGCTGGTGAATGTTTAACAACCATCTCTCTGCTTCTCTCTAGGGAAATGTATGTTAGAAATACTTTTTTTGTTTTTGTTTTGTTTTTTTGGAGACAACCAGGGTTAGGTGACTTGCCCAGGGTCACACAGCTAGTAAGTGTCTGATGTCATATTTGAACCTTGTAATGGTAATCAGGAATGGACTTTTTTGCTGTTCTTCTCTTTTGAGTGCTAAGGCTATCAACTGCCTTTAATGAGTCTCACCTTTGTTTGAATGGCACAGGTAAAGTGGCTCCCTTTTTGTTTTGGAGTGTTTCTCAGCACTGTGGCAATCAGGAGTTATTGATTGGAAACAATGTACATGATTTTCAGTACTAGTGATTGAAGAACTTTCTCACACCCTAAATAGTAGGCCCCCAGCCCTCAGGGTCCTGATCAGCATGTATGTACTGGAAGGTTAGCCTTTGACTTTTGTGGGGCACACTCATTGAAAGAGTATTGGCGATGAGACTCTGGGCAAGCTGTTGAAGTAGCCCCCCAGGCTTTGGAAACCCAGATGTTGGTGCTATTCTGGTAACCATGTCTTGCTATGCATAGGCTGGCTTGTGTTATTTGCTCTGTTTATATAATGTATGCTTCTAATTTCTGTTTATATTTTCTCTGAAGTTCAGGGTGCTGGCTTTTCCCCCTGAACTAAGTGAATGACATACGTATGTTTAATTAAAGTGAGATTGTTAACCCCTTAAGGTTGCTTTCCTTAGAAAAGCAGATCAAAGAACCTGTGCTAGCAGCCCTCCTGTGTGCTGGTGCCGTTGATCTTACGCCCCCACAGCAGCTGCAAGTAGCACTATTGTTACAGCCCTCCAGGGCCAGGGCTCTACCAACTGCACCACCTAACTGTCCCCTAGAAACATTTTTAAATTTAATCTGCATTAACATTTTCTCCATCGCTGTCTTAAGTCTAGACAATTAACAACAGTAAATAAATCAAGCCCAGTTTTGTAACATTTTTTTCCACTTTCCAAAGCATAATGTTCACACTAAAAATATAATAAGCAGCTTTCCCTAGTCAGTAGTAGCTGGCTCCAGCACTCTTCGGATTATAGATGTAGTGGCTACAGGAGTATCTTCAGAGTCAGAGAGACACGATTCCAACCCTGCCTCTGGCACATCCTGGCTGTCTGATGATTTTCTAAGACTAATTTTCTAAGTTGCAAAATAGGTGCTGATGCCTATCTGTAGAGGGAGGCTCCCCACCTTTGCCAACGAAATGGTCCTCTTTGATAATGAAGGCTGAAGAGCAACAACATAGGCCCAGTTCAAAAAAAAAAAAAAGCCAAGGGTTTCATTAGATATCAAGGGACCCTCAGATGAGGGGAAAACAACAACACAACACATCTTTCTTTTCACTCCCCCCAACCGAAATTTAGTTATTGCCTCCCCGGTAGCAAATGATATTTACATAGCCTTTTAGATTTGCAAAGCACTTTATATATGTTATATTCTTTGAACCTCAGAGGAACTTTGTGGGGTAGGGATAATTACATCCATTTTGTAGATAAGGAAACTGAGGGAACTCAAGGGAATTAAGTGACTTGGCCATGATCATAGAGCTTGGGCCCAAGGCAGAATTTGAATTTGGGTATTCCTGAATCTGGGTTCAGCTTTATATCCCTACTACAAGACTGCCTCCATGTGAAATGACTTGTCCAAGAGGTAGAGATAGAATTTGAACCCAGGTTTTACTTCTCCAAATTCAGCATTTTCCTCACTATACTATAGCTCAGCCCCTCCCTGGACTGTCTGTAACTAGGTCATGGCCTGAAGCCAGAGATGCTCCGCGTCCTAAATCCCACCCTGGGTAGGGACAGGTGTTCTAGGGAGGAGGCAGAGCATCTATTTGGTCCACAGATTTTCTTTGTGCTTCTTTCCCCCTTTCCTTTGTCATCCTTCCAGCCACAGGGCACAGCAATTTACCTTCCCAAAGATGAGCCTGGTCCTGGTTAAATGACATTCCCAACATCCTATAACTACCTTCAGAGTTTGAATTCCATATGCTGAAATCAGATCATAAGGCTCTATTGTGTGCCAGACACACCCAGCCTGGACACTACAGTGGCCCAGTCCAAACCCTATACCATGTCCCTGCCCTTTGCCCTTTCAGTGCTATTAATATCTTCATCCCATCAGGACTAAAAATGATCAAAGGTGTCTCTTGATTTTTCATTTAGGATAAAGATCTCAGGTGTCAGATGCAAGAGGAGACAGATGGTGGACAGATGGACATCAAACACACAAAATCTCAAACCGTAGCTTGTCCCTGAAAGGAAACCATCATTTTATCTCATTGTTCAGGTGAAGCTTTCAGACAACCACCAGAGGGTGCCCATATAGCTCTAAAGATGACAGCAACCTAAGGAATTAGACAAGAAAGAAGAAAAAAACCCACCAGTGTGAAAAAGGAAAAGTACATATAATGTGTGTGTATGTATATATACGTATATACATGTGTTTGTAAATATACACATATACACACGTGTGTATCTGTGTGTGTGTGTGTGTGTACGTGTGTGTGTGTGTTTGTATACCAGCTGTATCCCTCACTAATAATTCATTTGGAATCCCAGTGGGCAAAGGGTGGTATGGGGAACAAAGGGATTTGCCTGAATTTCTTCTAAATTACTATTATTATTATTATTATCTGACATTTTAACATAGAGATTTTAGATTTACAAAAAGTGCTTTGCATACATTATCTCATTAGGACTTCCCAGATCCTATGAGATAATTACTACAGGTTTTGCTACTCTCCTTTTATATATGAGGAAGCTGAGGCATTTACCTAGTCACATAGCTTTTAAGGTCTGGAGGTAGGATTAGAAACCAAGTCTTCCGGACTAAGTTCGGTATCTATCCACAATGAAACCCTTAATTATTTGTATCTGTCTGTTTTGCACTGTGGATTAACCATAGTTGTTTTTTTTTAATCCCTGGTTTACCATACTTAAAAATTGCCTTATTCTACCTTTGCCTCTCATTTCCCACTGGATTTGGAATCAGAGGGTTTGAATAACCATCTCTGCTATAGCTGGTAACTGGGTGACCTTGGGTAGATTATTTGAGGGACCTCAGTTTTCTCTGCAAAATAATGGAGTTGGACTAGATGGGCTTCAGCTCTAAATTTCTAATCCTATTAGTTATACAGGGGAAACACAAACTTTATTTTGTTGTTCGTTGTTCAGTTGTTTTTAAGTTGCGTCAAACTCTTCGTGACCCCATTTGGGGTTTTCTTGGCAGATACTGGAGTGGCTTACCATTTCCTTTTACAGCTCATTTTACAGATGAGGAAACTGAGGCAAACAAGGTTAAATTACACAGCTAGTAAGCAACTGAGGCCACATTTGAATCAGGAAAATGAGTCTTCCTGACTCTAGGCTCAGCACTCTATCTACTAGGCCACCTAGCTGCCCCTATTTTAACATTAGTTTACGACGGTCAAGTATTGGAAGGCAAAATTATTTCAGCAATTGTTACTACTCTCCCTCATAACTATTTCTGCACAGTGGCGTTCTACTGAGCCTAGCACCCCTGAGATTCCCACATGCTATGCATATGATTTCTGGACCTTGACTTGTGACCACTCATATCCTTTTTTCCTAATGAAAATCAGATGGTCCCAACTCTCTTTGGGGTCTCTGATCTGCATTTCACTCTGTTCTTGGATGTGAATGTTTGGCTTCCAACTTTCCATCTCAGGCAGAATCTGATAATGAGTTTAGTACCATTAGTCCTGCACAGAATGAACTTTTTGTCCATCACAACATTACAAGGAGCAATTAGTTCCACGGAGAACAATGTTATAAAGAGAACTCTAAGCAGATTGACATTCAGGAGAGTCAAACCCGCCAGACCTCAAGTCCTGATTGTCATTGAACAACTGATTCAAGTCTCTGAAGACAGGATGAATGACTTAGTTTATTGTGGGATCTTGAGATATTACAGTTGGATTCAATGACAATGTAGTCATTGTATTATTTTCAA
This sequence comes from Trichosurus vulpecula, assembly GCF_011100635.1. Taxonomy (NCBI): domain Eukaryota; kingdom Metazoa; phylum Chordata; class Mammalia; order Diprotodontia; family Phalangeridae; genus Trichosurus; species Trichosurus vulpecula. Next base: position 200,743,598 of record NC_050580.1, read on the forward strand.
TCATTGTGCTATATTTTATTTGGAGATCCTTGAAAATTCTGAGGAGGAAGTAAAGAGGAAGAGGTTGTCTGAAGAGACCAAAATGAATGCACAGAGAACTTACTACCTATTTGTTATTTTATTTTTATTTTCCTGTGGATATTTTTCTCCATTTTAAAAGGTCTTTCTAAGTATTGTTTGTGCCTTTTGCATCTTATTGATTTCTGAATATATACCTCTTACCTGCTCTGCCTGATGAAGCTTCCCTTGTAAAAAAAAAAAGATTTTAAAAATATGTTTAGCAATACCAACCTACACATTGATGGTGTCTGATAGCATGTGCAACATTCCACACCCATCATGTTTCACCTTTCCAAAGGAAAAGAATTTGGAGCTCTGGAGAGCAGAGATTTTTATTTTTTGTCTCTCTATCCCCAGCACCTAGTGTAGTACTTTGCACAGAGTAGATACTTAAATGCTTGCCGTTTGGTTGGAAGGAATTTAATTTTCCTCTCTTCAGGGCTAAGTTTAGTCACTGTAACTCATTATAATTTCATAATCATACCACAGCACATAGATGCTCTGGAACTACTCTCCCAACCCCACTTGCACAGGCAGGTCAGCTCTCCAGAGCCTGGTACTGCTCCCTTCAGGGTTTAGAGGCACCCCTGAAGGAAAATGATATCTCTCTTTGGTACTATCACTTATAAGCCCCTATCTGGTGTATCCCCTATCCTCACCCCCAATAGTATCACCAATTAATATTTCTCCAATATCAGTTGCCAGTTAATATCTTCCCAAAGTCAGTTAACCCATTGATATCTCTTTAATATTAAATGATCAATTAATATCAATTATTTTCTAGAAGGTGATATTTATTAAGAAGATATAGCAGGACTCAAAGTACAAAAACATCTGAAACCAAGACCCTGCTATCATTTACCATCTTAGTCCCTGGAGACAATAAGCTCGAACTTAAAAGTGGTTATTTCAAACATTCCTCTCACCAAGTTCACTTCTAGGTATGGCATAGCTGATGGATGAGTCATTTCCTTGCTTGTAGGCAATGGTATCTTGACTGGTGGATTGATTCCCTGATGGGCAAGATCAAGGCAGATAAGGTTCCTTGGGGCTGCCCCACTTCCTCACTGGATTCAGATACTTCAGCAACTAGCAGCCTCTGCTATGGGCTCTATTTGCTGGAGACTTCTCAACTTTCAAAGTTCACAAGATCATCACCTGGTCCACCATTTTCCAATACTCTTTCACCTAAAGTCAGGAAAAAATAGAGATGATAGAGAGAGAAATAGGAATGCTATATATTCATGGCCCCATGGTGAACTGAGTGGTGAAGGGGATCATCTACCAAAAGGCTTACAGCAGTTCTTCCTCTTCACTCAAAAGCACTAAGGAATAAGAGAAAAATTTCTTCTGTTCCTGCCTTTTGTATACACACTCAGTTCCAGCTCAGCAACCAGTTAGTACCATACAGTAAACCAACAGAAATAGTCAAAGAATAACTGCGTTTGCTCTGAATCAGGTAGGTGAAGGGCTGCCCCTCAATCACATGCTTCCAACTCAACCAAGCCACTACTTCGGTCTGGGGCCTCAATACCTAAAATGAAATTGAACATCAAGAGTCCTACATGAAATAATGGATTCAAAGCCATTGGATTCGAAGTCAGAAAAACCTGGGCTATTGTGATAGTCTTTTTGCTGGTTTCCCTGCTATGTCTCTTCCCATTTCATTTTATCCTCCATTCGGCTATCTTCTTAAAGGGCAGGTCTAACCATACACTCCTCCTCATTCAACTCTGGTGACTGTCCATTGTCTTCAGGCTCCTCTTAAAAAAAAAATCCTCTGACTTGTAGAGACCTTTGTAACCTGTCCTCCTATTTTCCAGTTTTCTTACACCTCACTCCCTTCCAAATAATTTAGGATCCATTGACACCAGTCCCCTTGCTGTTCCTTGCACAAGACACTGTATCTCCCAACTCTGTGCATTTTCATCAGTTATCCCAAATGCTTGGAATTCTCTCCCTTTTCATCTTTGTCTCCAGAATTCCTTCAGGTCTCAGATAAAACAATGTACACAAAGCTTTTCCCAATCTCCTCTGAAAAAACGTCAACCCCTCTCATCCCTTACCCTCACTGATCTCTCTCTCCCTCTCTCTCTCTCTGTATGTATAATGTATGTGTGTATATATGTATACACACATATGTGCTTATGTACATATACATTTTATATATATGTGTGTGTGTGTATATATATATATGTACACACACACACACACACATTATGTGTACATAGTTATTTGCATGTTATCTCTGCCATTCAAATATGAGCTCCTTGAGGTCAGGGATTTTTTTTGTGCTTCTTAGTATCCTAAGCACTTAGGACAGTGCCTGATACAGAAAGCACTTAATAATTGCTTCTTGACTGACTGCCAGGCATGCTCCAAAAATGCTCCCCCATTGGCCAAGCTTCCATTACAAATAAGAATATCATAGATTTAGAGCTACAGATGAGGAAACTGATGCACAAAGAGTTTAAGGGCTTGACCAGAGTTATCCATCGACTAAGTATCCAAAACGGGATTTAAACCCATTTTTTTCTGACTTCAAGTCCAATACCCGACCCACTACTTCATGTTGCTTCTCAATGTTCAATTTCATTTTAGCTTTCTTTCAGTTTACATTGTTTTAGTCATTGTATTTATTGTTTCCTGCTTCTACTTAATGTCATTTTATATCTATGTGCAGAAGATGGAAATAAAGGCAGTAAAGAGAAGCGCATAAGGTTTTTTGCTTTTTTCTGTTGACTCTTAATGAAACATTTCTGTCTCCATTTTGGCGGGCAGATCACAATAGAAATGCCTCAATACACTTACTTGAGAGAATAGCTAGTCTGTAATTCCATATCCCACCCCATCCCATAATATGATGTTATTTTCGTTTCCTTGAATCATCTCTTTTCAATCAAATCAAATTAATAGATGTTACTGACCACCTACTATGTAAAGGGTATTACAATAATTGTTGTTCTTTTGTCATTTTCTGATTTATATTGGCTATCAAGATTTCATTTACCACTGGAATATAGTCTAGTTAGAAATGTGAGAAAGACCTGTGTGTTTTTTTTTTTAATGGGGCTGGTAATTTTAAAAACTTTATCTGAAAGGCTATATTAAGAAAATAGACATGGTTTTCTGTTACTGAAGGGTTGAGAGATAGAGAGATAAATCTTGGCAACGTAAAAATGAAAGAAAACAACAAAAAAATCTATCTAAATAATAAGAATATTAGGCTAAATATCAGCCAAGTGAAATTAAATCATGATATATGATAGCAATAAGGAACTTGTTTATCTCTCAGGACATTGATCCATAGGAAAAGTCAATTTAGGGCTACAAGTAAAAAGCAAAGCAAACCATAATTAATTTTAGCAGAGAGTTTTGAGAGAGAGAGAGAGAGAGGGAGAGAGAGAGAAGAAATATAAAACTGTTTGGCTTACCAATTTAAAAACTAAAATCAAGAAACATAAAGCTTTATTAAATAAATATAACAAATGCTAAAAGATTTATATTTTGTTTCAGATTTCAGCTAGTAAATGAAGAAAAATTGGGGGAGGGCAAAGAACAAGGCAAAGATGTAGAGAGAAAGAAAGGGCAAAAAAAGAGGGAGGCAGGAAAGGAAAAGAGAGAGAACAAAAGGGAAGGAGAGAAAGAGGTGAACAGGAGATTGAGAGTGAAAGCAAGGAAAAGATGGGGAAAGAAGGAGAAGGGCAGATGAAGAGAAAGACAAAGAGATAGAGCAAGAGGAGAGAAAGGAATAAAGATTGATGAAGATTAATGAGAGAAAAGCCAACCTTTGCCATTACCTATACTTCATCTCCACAAAACCTCAACCCCTCTCATCCCTTACCCTCACTGATCTCTCTCCCTCTCTCTCTCTCTCTCTCTCTCTCTCTCTCTCTCTCTCTCTCTCTCACACACACACACACACACACACACCCCTAAGCCCATGAAAAATGTGGTCTCGTTTCCTTTCATTCCCCCCAAATATCAGCCAGCCAAGATCTTATGTCCATGAGAAGGGTCTAGCATTCTTACCAACTCCTACAGCTTTTCTGACTCAGGTGGTCTGGAATTCCTCTCCACCACCCTCTGTTATTACATCTTAGCCTTCTTAAATAATTCTCCCTCTCCCTCTCCCTCTCCTTTTCCCTTTCCCCCATCTCCCTCTCCCTCTCCAAGGTACCTTTTGATGGCTGAAGCCTGCCTCCTTTACTTTGGGTTTATATTTCTTTCTCAAAAATCAAGCCTTAAACCCACCTCATTCTGGAGCTCATAGATTGGACTATAGGTCCCTGCCCTCCTAGCACAGAGCGAATGTAAATACTAAATAGCAACTGTTTCTCTTTCGGCCAGGAACCCTGAGGGTCTTCCTCTCCCTGTTTGATTTTTTTTTTTTTTTGAGTTTTGGATTAAAGGGGCCATCCTTTGATTAACTTCTTAAAAGAGGCCTATTCACTGCATGGGTGTTACCTCACTCACAGTGAGAACCTGAAAAGACCTTAGCCTAAAAGGGCCAGGGTCTCCCATTGCATCCTGGGCCAACTCCAGTGGTCCTGCTGAATATCAGGCCTCTGGACCCAGATGGCTCTAGAGGAGAATGTGAGGCTGGTGACCTTGCACAGCCTTCCCTCACTCAAATCAAAGTCAACTGCAAGTCATGTCATCATTTCCCTGATGTCACAGTCCTCTTTGAAAACAAAGGACAAACACATCACAAATCATCGTCCGTACCATCTGCCAGAAATCTACAAGCAATTGTATGAACAGCTGTACTCCAGGCTGACGGTTCATGAACAAATGGAAACTCCAAGTTTAGGCATCACTGGCGCACATGCGGAGTATTGGAAAGAACACCGGCTGACGGGTCATTATTCTAGGGAGCTCATGAGAAAGCATTTTCTGCGCTTCCTGAAAGAGAGGCAATGGACCCAGGGTGTAACTTGACATGTTTGTGTTTTTTTTTTTTTCAGACATGGCCCAATGCAGGAATTTGTTTTACTTGACTACCCATAGTTGTTACAAGGGTTTTGTTTTTGTTTTTGTTTTCCAATGTGGAAATGGGAAGAAGGGAAAATAAATCTTTGTTAATTGAAAAAATAATTTAATTTTAAAAATAAAGGGTATTGGAAGTCATTTTAGTCTTTTCCTTTTGTTTTACAGATGAGGAAACTGAGCCTCAGAAGGATTAAATGACTTGGCCTAGGTAGAATTAGGAATCAAATTCAGGTCTATGTCTTCCTAAGACAAGGGGAATAGTGAGCTTCTCATGGGATTCTCTTTCAGTAATATACATGTAACCTAAATGTTCAGTTGGATTCCTAGACTACTCTTAGCAATCAGATTGAGCTCAATCATAGGGAACTTCTCTCTAATAACATTAGCATGGTTCATGTTTGCCTCTGCCCAGATTTCCTCTCTGGGAACATCTGAATTAAGCTCATTTCCAGGTTCTTCAGTTTACATAAAAGCAATTTAAGTTACCAGTAAATTTTTAAAATTGTTATACTCCTGCCTTTGGTCTTTACACCATTTCTAGGTGGGAAGCCTTCTTCCATAATCCAGACTGAACTCATTACATCTTGGATATAACAAAGAAAAATAACCAAATAAAAATACCAAATATAGTGGCCACATCTGGCAATACGTATAATATTCTGCTCTAATAGGCCCACACCTCTATACTATGAAAAGGGATTATTATCTATGGGATCCAAAAGGGATCTATTATCTGTGCTCCAGCAATATCATTGGTTGTTTTACCTAGAACTCAGCTTCCTTTATTGATTTTTATTTATATTGCTTTAGTAATTTTTGTACATTGTTCTTTTTGTAATGCTTACTTCATTCTGAATCAGTTCAAGAAAATTATTCTGTTTCTCTGAAATTCTCATACTGATCATTTCTTACTACACGATACTATTCCTTTATACTCACATACAGTCGAGTGGGATTTTTTTCAGCCATTACTCATTCCAATAAATATTTGTTGATAATACATGTAAGGACAGAAATGGAACTTGACTAAAATTTAGGGCAGCTAGATGGTACATTAGATAGAGCACTGGGTTTGGAATCAGGAAGACTTATCTTCATGAGTTCAAATCCAGGCTCAGATACTTACTAGCTGTGTGACCCTGAGCAAGTCACTTAACCCTGTTTGCCTCAGTTTCCTCATCTGTAAAATGAGCTGGAAAAGGACATGGCAAACCCCTCCAATATCTCTGCCAAGAAAACCCCAAATGGGGTCATGAAAAGTCAGGCACAACTGAAAAATGACTCAACAACAAAATTTCCTCCTTTCAGATGGATTAATCTTGTTCCTGAACTAACAGGAACATCTCAGGAGCTGGATGGAGTTGGAAACTGCAACATCATCTGTGTCTCCCTTATCATTGTGAAACATCACCCCTCAAGGAGAGAAGGGGACAGTGGGAAGAGTGGCCTGGACCTTCATAGTCTTCTGGGATTTGGAATTTTTTAAATCATCTCTTGAAGCAAGAAAATATTGCATGGTTTGTGGTGAGACTAAAAGGAGAGCCTTCAATAAAGAGAAGGGAAGAGGGCACACAGAGAAAGGAGTGAGGTGTTGGGGCTTCCCTCCTCTCCCTACCATTCCCTCCAGCACTACCACCACCACCACCACATGGGAAGGCTGAATGACCAGCAGAACAGTGGTGGTAACAGCAGCAATTCCCTCTCCTCAAACCCAAAGATCACTGAAGAAAGCTCACTGCAGCAGGTAGATTTCAGAAAAACCTGGAAAGACATGAACTGATGCTGAGTGAAGTGAGCGGAACCAGGAGAACACTGAACACAGTAACAGCAACGTTGTATGATAACCAAATTTGACAGACTTGGCTCTTCTCAGTAATGTAATGATCTAAGACAATTCCAAAAGATTCGTGATGGAAAATATTCACATCCAGAGAAAAAACTATGGAGTCTGAATGCAGATCAAAGCATATTATTTTCTCGTGTTTTTTCCCCTTTGTTCTGATTCTTCTTTCACAACATGACTAATGTGGAAATACGTTTAATATGATCGTACATGTGTAGCCTATGTCAGATTGCTCACTGACTTGGGGAGGGGGGAGAAGAGAGAGGGAGGGAGAAAAAATGGAACTCAAAAACTTGTAAAAGCAAGTGTTGAAGACTGTCTTTACATGTAATTGGAAAAAATAAAATACTATTAAGTAGGGGGAAAAAAGGAAAGCCCGCTGCAACCACCACTGGAGAAGTGAAAACTCTCTATGTACACATGTGTACGCATATGTGTGCACACACATGTATTTGTCATGGGTTTTCTTTTTAGTCCTTTCTCAGTCACAAACCATGTGCTATTTCCTTGCCTTTCGAGATGAGCAAAACCTCCCTGAATCCCAGATATCTCTACAGCTGTCCATCCTTACCACCTTCAGGTTAAACTTGTTTCTGTGGGAGTTCTCCCCACTCACTTGCTCTGGCAAGGTGGTGCCCAATCTGTATCCTCTTTTTATTGCACAACTAGACTTCTGTAGTCTGTTGTGTCCTGCCTTGCTCAGGAATTCTTCAGCCGTTTTACCCAAAGACTGCTACCTTTGCCACTGTCAAAGTTGTTTTTTAGTTTTATAATTTTATGATATCTTTCATTTACCCATCATCTTAACTTCTGAATATATTCCTCTACCAACTGAGTTTGGCAAAATCAATAAACACATCAGTTATCGAGTCTGACGTATATGTGATGCTTGGCGCCTGTCATCTCCAAACCCTACAAGAAAGCGAGGGCAGTAAGAGCCATATCCAAACTCCCTTCCCCTCCCACCCTCCTATGCAGGTTAGGCAAGTTTTTCCTTTTAAAATACTGAGACATTCTTTGAGACTTGCTTGGCTCAGGGGACTAAGGGTTCAGACTGTTGACACCTCTTCCTCATTTCCTGAGTACAGAGCAGCAGCAGAGGAGCCAGGAAGGCTCTCCAAAGTTTGGCTGGTTGGTCTCCATGGGAGCTTTGTTCAGTTGAATTAACTCAAAGTGTCCTCAAGGCCTATCCTTCTCCTCCTATGGCTAAGTAAATCTCCTTTTGTTGACTGTTACATGAGTTCCAAGGGTCTTGTTTCATTACAACATCAAACTTAAACAACCAAGGGACTGGTGAAAATCTGACACAACCCAGAACAGGGAAGAAGATACATTTTCTCATCTCTTTGATCATTTTAATCATACAGCATTCCATTTTTTTGTTCTATTCATTTACATTGTTGTAGTCTTTGTAAAAATTGCTTTGCCAGACGCAGCTAGGAGGTACAGGAGGTAGAGCCCCGGATGTGGAGTGAGGAAGATCTGAACTCAAATTTGACCTCATACCCTTATTAGCAGTTAATCTCTGTTTCCTCATCTGTAAAGTTGAGGTAATAACAGCATCTACTTCACATAGTTGTGAAGATAATATTTGTAATATTTCCAAACCTTAAAGCCCTACATAAATCCTAGTTATTATTGTTGATAATAATAATCACCATTCTGTACTAGTTCTTCCTATGCTTCTCTGAACTCTTCTGCCTTTGTTTATAGCATACTACCATATGTTCCCGTGAAATCTCTGATCAAACCTCATGGCACTATGGAAAGACAAGTTCTTTTTCTCATAGCAGTCCTTGCTCCCCTCTAATTGGCACCTTGGCCCAACCCATTATGGACAAGGGAATCCTTTTCTCTAGATATGTCCATTAGACACATAATTGTAATTGTTTATATTAACAAGACTCAGAGAGGAGTTGTACCCAAATGAAATTAAACCCTGGGGAAATCTCCCTATAGGTTAGAGGTTCCTTAGAAAATGTATAGAGATGAGGCAGGTGATGGGAAATGTTAAGAAATCATACTAAGCAAGAAAACTATCCACAGTTACACTTTGGCTGAATTCTGACATTCACAGAGCTGTACAGTCAATGCCTTATTAACATCAGAAGAGATTTAAAGACTTGTCGCACATTCAGTCCTGACTATTAGAATGAAAGGGATAGAAAATGAAAGGTATGGAAAATGAAAATCAATTGCTTCCTTTAATTTTAGTCTTTCCATTCCGGGAGCATATTGAATACTACTTTGGATTCTTACATTGCTAAGGTTATTAATAACAAAGAGCAAAAGTATCTTACATTCCTAAAGGGTCTTTCATTTCAAAGAGACCTACATAATTCACTAATTCAGTTACATGAACTATATTTGGTAATTATTTGAGGATCACTTCACCCAAGGCTGAATTGCAGCAACTTCCATGTTACAGCCAACAGTCACACCACACTGAATTCAGTGGGGAGGAAAAAAAGAGAATATCTAACAATGAAGTTGTCCTAAAGAATTCACCCCGTAAAAACTGCAGGGAGACAGGTGGAGGAAGAATGCAATTAGTCCTCCCCAGCAGCCCAGAATTAATACTTCAAACCTGATCCAAGATTCTATGAGCTTTTTGCTAGTCTCGGGGTAGAGGGAAGTTTCTGTTTCATCCCCCTCACCCAAAGGAATCTGGGGGGTCTGCAATATCCAAGAACTATCCCCCATGCCTGGAATTCTCTCCCTCCTTATCTGGTGATGAACAGTGACTGCCTGAAAAAAAATGCAGATCATAAAGGTGGGTTAATAGGTATAGACTAGAGAGAGAAAAAAAAAAGGTGGGGCAGGGGAAAGAAATGGTGGTATCAGGGAGAGGCAGAGAAATCTGTAAGTTTCATAGAGCCGACACCAAAATATGGCTAAACCATTCTATGGAGCTAGAGAGAGCCAAGAAAAATGTCAGGAAGCTTGAGAGAGTGGGAGAAATACATTCAATGTCATGAGATTTTCTGACATAATGGTAACATATCTGATGAACTGCATCCTTTTCTAGAATTTTTGTTTTTTAGGAACTTGGCTTAGTAGATAGCCCAGAAGACCTGGGTTCAAATCCTGCCTCTGACATATCTTGGTTATGTGACTCCGGGCAAGTGGTTTAACCTCTTAGTGCTACCTCTAGGCAACTCTTTCAGACTACAAGTGGCAGAGAAGGTGCTGATTCTGTATTGGTAGAGAGAGTCCCCTATGGCAGCGAAATCATAGGCCTAGTCCCTATCTCTATCCTCCTGTTGTTACCTTGGTTTTACAGAGGGAGAAACCTGTCAGTCAATAAGGATGTATTAAAGTGCCTATTGTGTGCTAGGCTTTGTGCTAAGTTCTGAGAATGCAAAGAAGGGTAAAAGACAGTCCCTGCCCTCAAGAAGCTCACAATCTGAGGGGAGAGACACCATGAAAACAAATATATGCAAAGCAAGCTATATGCATGATAAATAGGAAATAATCAACAGAGGGATGGCACTGGAATTAAGAGGAGTTGGGAAAAAGCTTTCTGTAAAAGATGGGGTTTTACTGGGATAGCAAGGAAGCCAGGGAAGGCAGTAGGCAAAGATGAAGAGGCAGTGCATTCTAGGTATTGGGGGCAGTCAGAGAAGATGCCTGGAGTGTAGAGGTGGAGTATCTTGTTCATGGAATAGCGAGGAGGCAAGTGTTACTGGATTGAAGAGTAGCTGGGGGTCGGGGGGAGTAAGGTGTTAGAAGACTAGAAAAGTAGGAGGGGCTACGTTGTGAAGGGCTTTGAATGTCAAACAGAATTTTGTATTTGATTCTGCAGGAGATAGTGACCCACTGGAGTTTATTGAGTCGGGGTAGGGGTGAGATGATTGGACTTGAGCTTTAGGAAAGTCACTTTGGGGGCTGAATTGGAGGACAGACTGGAATGTGGAGAGATTGTGGCAAGCAGATCAGTTATTGCAATAGTCCTGGCATGAGGTGAGGAGGTTCTGCACCAGGATGGTGGCAGTATCAGAGGAAATAAAGGGGCATATTGGAGAGTTGTTGCAAAACTCAAGTCGATAGGCCCTGTCCACAGATTGACTAATGAATAGTAAGAGAGTGAGGAATGAAGGGTGACACCTAGGTTTCTAGCCTAGAAGACTAGGATGGTGATGCCTTCAGTAGCAATAGAAAGTTTGGAAGGGGAAAGGTTTGGGGGGAAAGAAAATAAGGTCAGTTTTGGTCATGATGAGTTTAAGCTGTCTGCTAGACATCATTGGAGATGTCTGAAAGGCAGGTGGATAGGTAATACCGGAGGTTAGCTGAGAAGTCATGGCTTTATGGGTAGATTTGAGAATCATCAACATGGACATTGTAAGTAAATCCATGGGACCTAATGCCATCACCAAGTGACATGAAAGAGAGGGAGCAGAGAAGAGGGCCCAGGTCAGAGCCCTGTGGGACACAGAAGGTTAGTGGGCGTGACCTGGTTGCAGATCCAGCAGAGGAGACTGAGAAGGAGTGGTCACATAGGTAGGAGAAGAACCAAGAAAGGGCAATGTCCTAAAAACCTAGAGAGAAGAGAATATCAAGGAGAAAAGGGTGACCAATGGCATCAAAGATTGCAGAGAAGTTAAGGACAGTGTGGACTGAGAAAAGGCCATCGGATTTGGCAATTAGGGGATCATTAGTAACTTTGAAGAGCTTCAGTGGAATGATGAGATCAGAAGCCAGATTAAAGGGGATTAAGAAGACAGTCATTTTTCGGTCTTGTCTGACTTCTCCTGAGCCCATTTGGGATTTTCTTGGCAAAGGTATGGAGTGATTTGCCATTTCCTTCTTCAGCTCATTTTACAGATGAGGAAACTGAGACAAATAGGGTCAAGTGACTTGCCCAGGGTCACACAGCTAGTAAGCATCTGAGGCCAGATTAGAACTCAGGAAGATAAGTCTTACTGATTCCAGGCCCAGGGCTCCATCTGCTGCACCACCTAGCTGCCCAACAACAAAAACAACTGAGGGGAGAGAAAGTGAAGACACCTCCTTTGAGTTTTGCTACAAAAGGCCGAAGAGATATAGAATGATAGTAAGGAGGGACAGAAAGATCAAATGAGGTTTTTTTTTTTTAAGATGTAGAGACATGGGCATATTTGTATGCAGTAGGGAATAACAAAGTAGACAGGGAGAGACTGAAGACAAGTGAGACAGTGGGGGGATAATAGAGAGGGAAAAGTATTGGGGGAGACATGGGATCACTTGTGCAGGTAGAGTAGTTTGAGTTGGGAAGGAGTATGGCCAACTCTTCACATAAAACAGAATTGAAGGAGGACATAGTGGCAGAAGGCATCTGGGAAGAGGAAGAGGGGAGGAGAAAGAGGTCTTGATGAATGGCCTCAACTTTTTCTGTAAGATATGAGGCAAGGTTCTCAGCTAAGAGAGTGGCAGCAGGAGAAGCCATGGGAGGTTTGAGGAGGGTTGAAAAGGTTTGGAAGAGCTACTGTGGAGAGTGGGATAGTGACTTGACAAGGGAGTTATATTGTGGTAGGATTGCCTAGCAGCAGTGAGGGCCTAGTTGAGGTTATATAATATAAATTTGTATTGAGCTGAGTCACAACAGTTGTATGACTTTTTTCCACTTTAGCTCAACAGCATGTGCATAGGAATGAAAGCAGCAGGTGACGGGAGTCACATAAGGCTGAGACTGGTGGGGGTTGGGGAGGTGGGAGGCAGGGGAGCATAGCTGGTGTTCAGTAAGGGGGCCAGGGACTAAAGAGGTCACAGTGAGAGTAGCTGGATCTCTTTGAATGGCTCCTTGGCTTGGGTCCTAGAAGGCAGTTCTGGACTTGGAGTCAGAGGACCTGGATTCAGATCCTAGCTCTGTCACTTAACACTTATGTGACCTTTGTCAAGTGACTTAACTTCTCTATAGAAGCTGTAAAATGAGAAGGATGAGCTTGGTTGATTTCCCTTACAGCACTAAATCCTTGATCCTATGAATGGTGAGGGATAGCTAGATGGTGCCATGGATAGAATGCCAGCCCTGGAGTCAAAAGGACCTGAGTTCAAATCTGGCTTCAGACATATATTAGCTGTGCGACCCTGGGCAAGTCACTTAACACTGTTTGCCTCAGTTTCCTCATCTGTAAAACGAGCTGGAGAAGGAAATGGCAAACCACTCCAGTATCTTTGCCGAGAAAACCCCAAATGGGGTCACAGAGAGTCACACATGACTAATTGACTAAACAACAACAAATGAATGTGAGGGTGGAGGCAAGAACAAGCTTGCCTGGGGAGCAGCTTCATTATCTTGATGGATTCCTCAGGCAAAGGTGAAAGCTTGTGGTACTCAAACTCTGATCCAACCTAGGAAAGAGTCCCTGGCCCAGTTCCCTCAGTAGAGAGAGCCAGTAGCCCTACAAGGGACCACCTCAGAGTAGATCTAACTGCTCAAGGAGGGAGGCAGCCTGCAGTCCCGAGGTAGTCTGGGAAACACCCCATCCATCATCAGCTGTTGGAGGGGGTGGGAGTGGGGTCACCCTCAGGAAGAGGCCCGAGGAGGGAAGGTGTAGAAGGCAGTACCCATATTGTTGACAGCTTTGAAATATTGGAAGTACATGTGGGTCCCCTAAGGTAACCCTGCCTAGGCTGCATCCAAAAAATCATACATGTGCCAGACTCTCATCAGACTATACAAAGGGCTTCGGATAACTGTGCTTAATTGTGCCATTTTTGGGAATGAATGGATGACAGAATAGGACATTTATTAAGCACTTACTGTGTGCCAGGCAGTGCAGCAAGCCTTAGAGCCACAAAGACAAATGCGAAGATCAAGAAGTTTTCATCCTAAGAGTGTGAAGCCACACACACACACACACACACGCACACAGTGTTCCCCCCAAAATTAGTGAAGTATAAGCTATTAAATTATATATAATGTTATATATTATATAAAGTATATTGTATTTTATATATCATATATAGCAATATTATATTATATAAAGCAGATATAATATATAGCATATATAATATTATATCTTACATAAAGCAGATAAGCATTATATAATATAAAGCAGATATCATACATCATATGTAAAGCATATATAATATTCTCTATTACATAAATTATATAATGCATATTTGTGTTTATGTTTAGTTATATATTATAGAAGTATATTATATACATATTAATTTTATTTATTCTAATAATTAGTATTACATATTACATATACAATATAATATATTAATGTAAGTATATGCATACATATATAATATATACTTATAAAATATACATCTATGTATATCTACATATATACTTACAATATAATACACACACATATATGTCCATCTGCATTTGCATGAATGTGTATATATGGAAATGATGTCCAAGGAGAAGTATATTTTGGTTTGGAAAGTTCCAAGGGCAGTCAGTGAAGTCATAGGGAGTGAGTGGGACACACCTATTACAGGAACAATGACAGAGTTGATTTAATTAGGGTTCCAGAACTGGAAAGGGGGTGGTGTGGATGGAAGCTGGCGAAGGACATGGAGAGGCCCGACTGACGAGCAGCCCACATGGTTCTTTGGTGTCCACACGATGTCTTTGGAATGTAAGCACCTCCGTACCAAGTATAGAGTGCCAGTGGCGAAAGTGGAGGGAATACGGATGAGAATTGCAGAGGGGGATCATTACCTCCACTGTTACAGAAAATATCCACCTTTATGAGATCACTGATGTACTAGGCTGAAGTGCTACACCAGAAGATACCAATCCTATTGCTTCTGATTCAGCAAGTTAGGCATCTACTTACTAGGCTGAGCTAAGTCACCCCTAATAGAGAGCCAGGCACTAGGGGAAAGAAGAGTGAGGAGGTGTTCTGTGCACTGGCCTGAGACTAGACTCCCACCCCCTTCTCCCGGTGCGTCCTCTTATGCTTCATAAAAGTATCTCCCATGCTCATGTCACATCCTATCCAGGCCCCTGACTCCTCAAATTCAGCCCAGAAAGATTTCAAAGTTCCTTTTCCTTAAATCCCTACAAAGCAGATTTGCTCATCAGTGACTCCCAACTCTGAAAGTAAAGGAATGTTTCCTAAATCTAACTTAAAAGCCCTCCAGGTGTAATTTTAACCTGTTTCCTCTTGTCATTGATGCTAACAGCTTGGTTCCTGCCTGGCTATTCATAGGGAAAAAAAAATCTTTAAAATCAGCCTAAACTGTAACAGAGGAAAGAAAACACTTCTACAGTGAGAAACAAGATCTTGATTCCCTTCATTATGACAGCACCTATTCATCAGGCTTATATCTATTTTATAGGTAAAAATTGAAGAATGGATAGTATCAGAGGGAAGTATAGGAAAGGGAAGAACAGTTAGCAAATTCATTACATTGGAGATAAAGAATAAGAACATTTTGCATGGAGTCAAGAAGACTTGAGTGTGAATCTTGCCTCAGATGCTTCTTAACTGTGTGAGAAGCAAGGTGGTATAGTGGACAGATCATTGGACTCAGAGTCAGAAAGACATGTGCCTGGCTCTAGCTCTGGCTTTATCTCTATCGTAAAGGACAATCACTTGTTAACTTATGTGAGAACTTATGCCTCGATGGTAGATGATGACACTAGCTTGTGTTTAGAGATGGTACTTTAAGTTTTGTGAAGTATTTTCCTCATAATAATGTAATGGTATGAAAGTTTTGACTGAGCTGGGTTCCCTACTTTGAAATGTTACATGTAGAAATACAAATATATTATCAAATACTCATGGACCCTGACTTTAATGAAGGCGGTACTTCATTAAAACAAGTGAGTGTTTCACCATATCATCACCTAATTAATGAATTTGCTAATTATTCTTGGCCAAGAACATCAGCCATTTTGGGTCTGAAGTAATAACATCTGTACAGATAAACACTGATCTGGGGGGGAGGGGAGGGAGGAATTGAATAGAGACTCAGTTCAGTCAATCAACCAGGTCCAAAGCAACTGAACAATACCCCAATTGGTTGAATTCAAACAATGTTGAGTTTGAAAAACTGGTTATTGCTTGATTTAACCATTTTAGTACCAAAAAAAACCTCCATGTTTTGTTTTTTATTTATGTTTTTAATGCTGTAGATGGAGCTGGAATCTTCTGGTGATTCAGCTTAACATTTTAATGTATTTTATAATTTTTCAAATATATCAGTGTTGGATTAATTCTCTCTTTTCTCAAATCACACTTCTGTTGTCAAAACACTTAATTTTCAGTTGAATTAATGGGACAGGTTATTATAAGGAATTAGAGATATGATCTTAACAGCTGCAAATTTGAAGAAATTATTAGCAGGAAGAAGGGCCAGTGCAGTATAGATAGAGGATAATATGATTGACTCAAAACTCAGAAGCACTAACTCCTGCCACACTTACCATGGGCCTCTCAGAAGACCATTAAACCTTTTTCGGTCTCAAATTTGACTTCTGTAAAATAGAATAACCTCTAGTAACTGCCACTCAAGGATTTTGGGAGGCTCCAAATGATTGTGTATATGAAGCACCTTATAAACATCAATGGTGATGTTGATGGTGATGGAGGTGGTGGTGATTTCATGATTGTAGGGAGCTCCCAGAGAAGAATTTGACCTATCAGTGCAAATCACCGTTGTCTCTGAAATTTGTGATCTCAGAGGGTTGTGTAGGGACACTGAGAAGTGAAATGACTTTCTGTGAGTTACATTACCAGAATATGGCAGAGAAGAGCCTTGAACCCAGATGTTTCTGACTCTAAAGCCAATGCTTGACTAAGACTTGGTGTATGATAAATATTTGTTAAGTTGAGTTGAAATGAAGAAAGGGGAAGGAATGGAATTATAGGTTTAGAACTTGAAGGCACCTCTGAGGCCAACCCATTTATTTTGTAAATAAGGAAATTGAGGCCCACAGAAGTTAAGTGACTTGCCCAGGATCACACAGCTAGTAAGTATCTGAGAAAAAATTTGGACCCATGTTTTTCTGACTCTGAATCCAAAGATCTGTCCACTGTACCATGTTGCTTCTCTCACTGTTAGGAAGTATCTCGGGTAAGATTCATACTCAAATCTTCTTGACTCCATACAAAATGTTCTTAATCTTTATCTCCAAGTAGACCACCCGGTAATGATGCCATAAGCCTGAGAGGCCTAGTGGGAAGCTTCCATCCTATGAGGAGCTGGGTGGGAAGAGTAGTCAGAAGCAGGGACAAACTAGCATCTTTGCTGATTCCTGCATAGCTGCTTCCCCCACCCTCATCCAGGAATTACGGATTTGGAGCTCAGTCTTTAAAGACTTTGCCTATTTGTCCAAAGACTGGTAGGACAATTAGGTGTGCCATTGTCTTTATTATGGAGAGAGGAGGATGCTGCTTGTAACCACTATCCACAAATATGGGACATGTATATACATGTATATGGGATATATACATACACACATATATATGTCTATATACATAAATATGTATATAGATATAAATGTCCATATACAGAGACACATAGACTTATATATGTATACATATATAGGAGAAACATATATTATCCATATTCCTATATACGTACATATAATCAGGAGCTTCCAAGCAGACAAAATTTGTTTTGCAATCTGAACTTGGGATTCACATGATCCTTCCATCCAATACTGCTCTTCATTTTGCTTGTTTGGGACACCATCCTTTCTTACTCCTTCCTTTTGATCCTGACAATTTATGTATAGAACTATACATTCACCATTGTTCCATCTCTGAGTATATCGATATCAAGTATGTATCTGCAATTAGTATTGGGAATTGACATGACTTTCAGCAGAGTGCCATACACTCTGTGTTTTTGATAGTACCGAATTTCAGAGCTAATCAAAGTTTAAACTCTTTATTTCAGAAAATCAGGAACAGCGGCTAATTAGCACATCTCATTCTGGATATATTTGCCAACCAATTTCAGAGGCTCATTTGCCTGTTAAGAGATTTTATTGAACACCAGCCCCACTGTCTCTCTCCCTCTTTTTCACTCTCTCTCTCCTTTTTCTTCCTAGTAAACAGCTCATGCTTATTATCTTATTACAGGAATGCCACTGGTTAAATCAAGCTCTGAATATAAATAGCCATATTACTGCCATCAGGCATCAGTGTTTATTTAGTGGCTTGTGAGTCACGCAGGCCTCTTTGATCTGGTTTGGAATGAGCCATTGCAGTTTTTTTGTACAAAAAAGGTTATTTGCAAAGGATACAAGAGTATCAGTTAGATTAAACATGAAATTAATCAGCCTGGAATTTTATCAGCCATTTCTGCCACCAAATACTAAGGTGTCAAGAGCACGGACAAATGAGGGTTGAATACGGAAGCTCTTTTGGGAGGAAAGACCGACAGGCATTACAAGATGTCTACCATGCTTAGAGAGACAAGCATGGTGTGTATGATAAAAGAGAACCTGGGTTATTAGACAGGAAGTGAATTTTGGTTTTGATTCAGCCATTGACCAGCTGTGTGAGCTTGGGTAAGTCATCCCCCTAAGCAAAATGTCTGGTACGTGCTGTATGTGTGGTGAGCCCGATGCATAGTGAATGCAGCAACAGGATGTCATCGTGTGTCTCTTCGGGAGGTAAAATAGACATCTCTAGCTTCTACTGCAAGGGAGACTTTAATTCCTGCCAAAAGGGGAAGCAGGAAGTTGAGACTACCAGAGACCAATACTCTGCTATCCTCAGAAAGAAGGAGTATCAGGATAGAATTATGTCTATCTGTCCCCTTAAATAGTATTAGTAGGGGATATGATTTTCAGATTCAGTTTAACTTCTGTTTGTTGCTTCATTATTGGGTGGGGGGACAGGACCCCAAGCTTTATATCCAAAACTTTACCCCTTACCCACCAAATACCAGTTCCACAATGAACACACATATAGCAATCAGCCAAGAAAACCACTTATCCAAATTGACAGCAAAACAAATTGGAGAAAGTGTATATAGGAGAATATATGCTAGGCAATACCCAGTAAAGGAACTTTCCCACTGGGAGTGAAATAACACAGCTCAACCAAGAGAGATTCTCAGATCTCACCCAAAGGGAAGTTCACCAAAGACTAGTGTAACAAGGTGGTGACAGTCATGATGGAGACTGCCAGCTCCTCCCATGTCAGCTTCTTCCCAGAGTCTTTTCCTTCAGTTAATTCGAAGTAGGGTTGGCATCATCCATTTTGTCTCTTAAAGCTGAAAGTTCCTGAAGTGGCTTGAAGACTGGACTAAAAGGGAAAAGCTCTCTCTCTCTCTCTCTCTCTCTCTCTCTCTCTCTCTCTCTCTCCCCCCCCCCCGCCTCCCATCTCTGTCTCTCCCATCTCTGTCTCTCTCTATCTCTCTCTCTTTATTTCTCTCTCTGTGTCTCTGTCTCTGTCTCTCTCCTCCTTCTCTCTCTCTTTCCACCCCACCCCATCTCTCTGTCATTCATTTTTTCATCATCCATCATGGCTACATTTTCCTCCTCTATAAAATGAGGAGGTTGCACCAGATAATAAGGACTCACATTATATATAACACTTTAAGCTTAATAAAATGCTTCCCTCACTACAATCTTTGTCCAACAACTTGACCTCTCTCTGTGTCTTTTCTGTCTCTCTCTGTCTCTATCTCTCTCTTATCTCTCTCTGTCTCTGTGTCTCTCTCTGTGTTTCTGTCTGTCTGTCTGTTTGTCTCTCTCTGTCTCTCTCCCTCCCCCCTCCAACTCTGCCTTACTCCTCGTGTAGGTGCAAGGCATTATTTCTACAAATAAGGAGAAGATCCCATACCACTGGGCTTTGGGACTAGGGTGACATGTGCTTTTAATAAATGATTTATTATTCATTCATTTCTTCATCATTTCTCATGGCTACATTTTTCTCCACTATAAAATGAGGAGGTTGTACCAGATAATAAGGGCTCACATTATATATAACACCTTAAACTTAACAAAATGCTTCCCTCACTACAATCTTTGGAAGTAAGTGGTACAAATGACATTAACTTCATTTCACAGAGGAGGAAACTGAGAGTCAAAGAATTTAAGTGACTTGCCTGGTAAATATCAGCTCTGAAATTAAAAATATCTGGTCTCCTGGCACCAAGACTTCTGGGAATTTTTTGTCCTCCTTGTTGTTGTTTAGTTGTTTTCAGTCATGTCCTACTCTTCCCGACCCCTTTTGGGGTTTTTTCTTGGCAAAGATACTGGAGTGGTTTGCCATTTCCTTCTCCAGTTCATTTTAGAGATGAGGAAACTGAGGCCAACAAGGTTAAGCGACTTGCCCAGGGTCACACAGCTAGGAAGTGTCTGAGGCCAGATTTGAACACAGGAAGAAGAGTCTTCCTGGCTCCAGATCCAGCACTCTTTCCACTGCACCACCTAGGTATTTTTTTTTTCTCCTCTTACCTAATTGTAAGGTATTTGTTGCCTTTCTAGGTGATTGCTCACAGTTACAAAATGCTGTGATTCACTTTTTAACATAAACATATATACTTGCACATAATAAATACATATATACTTCATCTCCCTATTAGATTGAAAATGTCACAGGCAAAGACAGCCTCATAGCACCTAGGATAGATTGATTGATGAAAATGATGGTGTTGGAAACACGGTATTTTAAAGCAGGGCTCACCTGAATTGGATCTTTTGTGAAAGGGAAGTAATGAGGATTTTCCTTGGCTTGTGGTAGCTTTCAGGAGCTGTTATTTTCCTTTACCTTCTTTTGTTGGTTCTTTCTTTCTAGGATCAGAGACATGGAAGGAAAGATAGGTAAGTAGATAGGTACATAGATATAGATAGATAGATAGATAGATAGATAGATAGATAGATAGCTGATAGATAGATTGAAGATAGATGATAGAGATAGAAAGAAAGAAAGATAAGATGATAGATAGATAGGCTGAATAATTAAGTAGGGTTAGGCACTGAGATACAAACACAAGCAAGTGAGACTATCTCCTTTCTCAAGAAGCTTACATTCAAATGGGGGAAAAGAAGAAATAGTGAGGAGCTAAAAATTTGGGGTAGGGGAAGAGAAAGGCTGCTGGAGGCAAGGTGGAGAAATCCAGAGAGTGATTTGAACTTGGCTGGGGCTTCTCATAAAAAGATAGCTTGGGCCAGTGACTCACTAAAAAGGAGAGGGGATCTCAGGGCAGACATAGGTCTAGGGTAGGAATGTTTCTGGTGAGAATATGGGGAAACACAGAGTGAGTTGAACTGGGAGCTGCAAGGGATGTCAGAGGGTATTTAGTCTAACACCTTCATTTTACAGTTAAGGAAACTGAGGCCTGGGAAGGTAAAATTTCTTACCCAAGATCACAGAGATAGAAATCATCAGGTAAAAGGTTGGAAACCCCATTCTCTAACTTCAGAGTCAATGTTCTTTTCTATCCCCCTACCCTCTTATGTCTATTCCATCATCTCCTCTCTTTAAAAATGCTTTATTTATAATGTATTGCTTAAAATTTGGAATAAATTGCCTTCCCAACACCTTGAGATCTTGGGAAGCAAAGAACAACAAAAATCCAAGCAGGTGATTAAAATAAAATGATGGCACATTTGTCTTTAGGTACAATGTAAAATCCTTGAGGGCAGTCAGTCAGTAAGCATTTATTAATCACCTGTTATCTGCCAGGGGCAGCTTGGTGGTACAGTGGATAGAGTACCAGTCCTGAAGTCAGGAACACTCATCTTCTGAGTTCAAATCTTATAATTTATATTAGAGCTTTTATATTATATTACATTTAATATACTTATATATTTATTATTAGAGTTTTTCTCTATGTGTGAGCTATAACTACATGTGTGGAATGGATATCACCCATAACTAGAAGAGACTTTCCCTCAACAAAGGTTATGGGACAGCTGGGTGGTGCAGCGTATAGATGCCAGGCCTGGAGTTGGGAAGACTTGTCTTCTTGAGTTCAAGTCTGGCCTCAGACACTTGCTAGCTGTGTGACCCCGGGCAAGTCACTTAACCCCATTTGTCTCAGTTTCCTCATCTCTAAAATGAGCTGGAGAAGGAAATGGCAAACAGCTCCAGTATCTTTGCCAAGAAAACCCCAAAAGGGGTCAGGAAGAGTTGGATTCCACTGAAAACTTAAACCACAACAAAAATGTGCCAAACCCTGTGCTAAGCAATGGGGAAACAAAGAACGTTGGCAATCGACAGTTCCTGACCTGGGGGAGCTTACAGTCGAATAGCGGAGAAAGTAAACAAATATGTGCAAAGAAGCTATATGCAGGAAAAAATAGGAAGTAATGAGAAGAGGCTCTAGAATTAAGAGGGGTTGGGAAAGGCTTCCTGCAGAAACTTTCTGTTTTGTGTTTTGTATCTACAGATATCACAGTGCCAGCAATATAACTTAGAAGCCGTTAGACTGGAAACTCCTTGAGCCCAGGGACTGTCTTTTGCTTAGCACGACATCCGACACGTAGTAAGCACTTAATAATTGTTTATCAGATGACTGACAGCCTCATCAGTGTTTGTTGAATTGAATTTGATTAATTTCCATTCATGTGACTTCTTGGGACTTCCCTTTACCTGGAGAATAATTAGTCTGTCTTATAAAAAGCCTCTGGATCATAGGTTTAGAGCTGGCAGGAACCTTAAAGATCATTTTATAGGCAAGGGAACGGAGACCCAGAATGGTTAAGGGACTTTCCTAAGGTCATACAGGTAGTGGCTAACTTGTAGAGGGAATATTGCCCAACAGTTTCTCGACCTCTATTGTAGCAAAACAGGGTCATGGATTGTTTTCGCTTAGTACCGCATGAGATGTCAATCAACTGACTCTCCTTCCTTCTGTTCTGTGGCATCGCTAGGTCTTTGGGGCCAACTGACTTTCCTCATGGGGAGGCAGTCCTGAGGCCAGGAAGGTCACAGCAGCCCACAGCCTATCCGGTAGTCTCAGACCTCCTAATGCCTCAGAATGTGGCCCAATTAGCATCTCCTGGGTTGACAATAAAAACCAGCCACAATATCTGATGGGTTTCAGCTGCCAGGTAAGAGACTATCGAGGCATGGCAGACATGAATTATATAGTCAGGGCTCCTTATAAATATTCTTTGTCTCCATGTTTTATTCCCTGGACACTTATTCTGGACCACAAGAGTCTTCTACTTAGACCACATTCCTTAGATCTTTCCCATTGATTAGTATACGTAAAATGTAACCTTCTTGAGATCAGGGACTGGTTCTGTTTTTTTCTTGGTGTCATCTTCAGACTCTAGCATAATGTTCAACTTTTAAAAAATGTTTGTTTATTTCAGTTGAATTGAACAGATGAAAATCTTCATATGCATGAAGTCCCAGGGTATTGGGACACAACAATAGGACAAGAAGAGGAGTGTGTTGTTATTTAATCATTTTTCAGTTACGTCCAACTAATTCTCCATGACCCCATTTGGGGTTTTCTTGCCAAAGATATTGGAATGGTTTGTCTTTTTCTTCTCCAGCTCATTTTACAGATGAGGCAAACAGGGTTAAATGATATGCACTGGTGGTCACACAACTTGGAAGTGTCTGAAGCCAGATTTGAACTCTGGAAGATGGGTCTTCCTAACTCCAGGCCCAGTATTCTAACCACTGAGCCACCTCGCTGTACAGAGAGGTGTGTAGGTATCCAAAATATAAATCAAATAAAGAGGAGAGAGAGTAACAGTGGGAGTAAAGAGTCGAGTCAACAAACTACACGATCCTAGAAAGAGAAGAATGAGAATCATTCTGTAAGAATCTTAGAAATGAGAAGTAGAATCAAGAGTATGGAGAGATTGGCAGGGAAAGAGGTGGGTCAGAGTGCATATTATGAGAATTAGATGTGATGCAAGAGCTAACCTCCAGGGAGCCTGGAGGTTATAACACATGTTTTAGAATGCCAGTTTTCCTCAAAGCACCTGATGACATACTATTCTCTGCTCTGAGCCAATAGGAGAGTAATCTCCTCCCACCGCTGATCCTCACCCATCTGTAGCCATCAGTTCTGCCCTTTGGTCTAGATTCCACCATGATTCTTTTTCATGGTGTGGGGTGGGGCATAGGGAGATAGGAGATAAGGCTCATAAGATCATAGACCTTAGCACATAGTGATCACTGATGTCGCCTTTCTAGTTCTGAGTTTCCTTATCCCAGCTCACATTCAGATTGTTAAGTCAATCTCCCAGGGCAAGTCTACATAGCCCTTCCAAGATCTTTGAGGCAACCTGTAGTGTCTGGCAGATGTTTTTAGTGCTATCGTTTCACAGTCTCATTTCAGTATTCACCTCAATATCAGTTAAGTGATTCATGTCCCAGTATCTATTAATATCAACCAGTTGTTATGAAAGGATATTTACTGAGAAGAAATAGCAAAACCAGAGATACAAACATTCTCTACATTGCCTCCCTCCCCACCCAAGCCCCAACATCTGGACTTTTATTCTACCATAAACTACTTTGGTCTTTGGGGAGAGTGGACCCCAACTTAAAGTAGTTCCTCCAAAGGATTTGTCCCATCGAATTCATTTCCAAATGGGGCACAGGTGATGGACAAGTCCTTCTCTCTCTTACAGGACCCAGAATATATGTATATTTATGTATACACACATATATGTATATATGTATATACGCATATATAAGCACACATGTAGACATGTACATACGTGTGTATATGCATATGTTACATATAATACATATATTGGGCAATAGGGGTTAAGTGACTTACTCAGGGTCACACAGCTAGAAAGTATCTGAGGCCACATTTGAACTCAGGCCCTCCTGACTCCAGGGCCAGTGTTCTATCCACTGTGCCACCTGGTGGCCCTAGGCCCCAGAATCTTGACTAATAAATCTACTACTGGACTAGGTCCCACTCACTCCTGGGGTTGTATTGGTGGTCTGCAAACTCTCACCTATATGCTGGGTCCTGGACCTCTGGTGGTTCATGATTCCAACGTTTTGAATCTCACAAGGTCTCTTTCCCCACCTGGATGCTTACAGCACTCCTCCCTCAAACACAGCCAAACAAGAAAGAGAAACCACCTTCGCCACTTTTAGGGTCTTTTGAATACATTCTCAGTTCTGGTTCTGCAGCCAGTTGAAAAGCTCCTCTTCTTCACAAGGTAAAGGGATTTAGAACAGTCAGAATACCTGCTCATCCTCTGAATTGGGGAGTGGGGCCCTTTGCATATACATTGTCAGGCCTTTCCAGACTCAGGCTTCCCAGGACTTCCCATGAGCAATGGCATGAAGTGGGGCACCCAGCATGCTCTAAGGATCAGGCTCTCCTCAGCAAGGCCCCCACTACACTCAGTAAAGGCTTGTTGATTGATTCATTCGTTAATGTACAGGTCACCTAATCCAACCCTTTCAGTTTAAAGATGAAGAAAATACCATAAAGGTAAAATGCCTTGTCCAAAATCACACAAGGGATATTTTCATGTGCTCCCTCAGCTATTTGGTCATTTGGAAACTCATGCAATGATTGGAGAGCTAAAGTCAAAGTTTAGGAAAGGAGGGTTTACCAGTGATATTTTGCACTGAGTTACTCTGTCCCTCCCACAGAGCCCTTTTGGTACCAGGAGAGTTGGTGTTTTACCAGAACCTTCAGAGAAGACAATTTATGCTAACAATTCTGAGCCCTGGGCCTCTCTGCATCAAATTATGTTAGGAAAAAAAAATACACATCACCGAATCTTTTCTTTTCTCTTATTTTCCTTTCTTTTTCTTCTTTCTTTTTCTCTCTAAATGGGGGTGGGGTGGGGTGAGGTGGGGAGGTGCTAAGTATTTGCAGCTGTGGATACCTAGGGAAAACTTCCTGCCATCCCCAGGACTGGCACTGGGGGAGAAGGAGTACTCTGTTGGAGTGCCGAACGTGATGCTGGCTTAATAGATCTGAGACTAGGCTGTTCAGCCAGTCAGCATCCCAGCTAGAGCACCCCCTTCCTGAGCAAACATGGAGAGCCTGCAAAAACGAGTGATAACTGGAGCTGGATTCATTCTGACTGAATAAACACGCCCTGGGAGACAGAAGATATTTTCCCGTGTCTCACGTCGGCACCGTGGGGAGGTGATTTCTCTCCTGACAACCACACCCCGGGCCGTCCATTATTAGTCACCACATATGCTTCTTTAATACAACACTTGGTTATGTTCCCCTGACATTCTGCACGTCCTTCAACTCCAGTGGTGACTACTTACCATCCTCAGGGCGAGTTTGCCTGAATGACATCCAGTGCAACCCGTTTTGTTTTTTGTTTTTTTTAACAGGAGCAGCTGGGAACCAAATTTGAATCTTGAGTTTTCAATGCAGGCCCCGTTCAAAACCCCTCAGACTTTTATTTATGCATGCCAGGGAGAAACAGGCAATCAGAGGAGAAACAGTGAATTCTTGGTGCGTTCCACTTTATCGAAAGCTCATTTGGCCTCCCTCAGAAGGGATGGGTGCCAATTTGAATCTTTAATTGAAAACCCTTCCATCTGGAAGTTGGGGCTTACGCTTGTTCATAAACGGACAGTCTGGGCTGCTGAGGAGTGGGAGCACAATGGAACACCGTGCAAAAAAAGACATAATTCCTCACTCGACTGTTCCCAGGCTTAAAACTCCTAGAGAATGTCCATTTCAGCATATAGTCCCAGATCTCTGCGCTCAGGGCACTTCACTACCACACGTCTGGTTACCCGATAGGATCAGAGATTAAGAGCTCAAAGGGACTTTAGAAACCATCTAGGACAATCTCTTATTTAACATGTGAGGGAATGAGGACCAGAGAAGCTCAGGGACTTATCCAACATCACACAGTTTCTAAGCGGCAGAGCTAGAATTCAAAGCCCTCTGATTCCAAATGCAGTTTCCCTTCTAATGTACTATACTGCCTCTCTTCAGAGAGGTTATGGGTGGCAATGGGATAAGAGGTAACTACAACTACTAACACTAAATGTTAGCTTTTCTCACATTGATAACAAACTGTGGCTGGGTTGAAAGGCAATGTATTTGGCACTCAATAAATATTTGCTAATTTATCGATAAAGAATCCCAAGACTTAGGTTCCATTACTCATGATTTCATTGACTTACTGTCTTTGGGTAAGTTGTTTCACCAGTGGGGGCTTCAATTCCCTCATCTCTAAAATGACAGGTTTGGACTGGATGGTCTCCAAGGGCCCTTTCAGCTCTAAGCCTCTGATCCTATGTTTTATAATCCTGTAAATCACTTAAATTCTCCAAGCTTTCATTCCCTAATTTATAAAACAGAGGTAACACCAACTTTTCCTCCCTATCTTCAGACTGAATAATAACCCAGCATGCCATCCTAGAGGCACAAGAATGTAATACTTCAGGGAAATTCTGTGTGAAGATTCTTTTTTTCTTCCCTGGTTATCAAACAGTACTAATAGGGTTCAACTCAGAATTACTCTCTCATTCTAAAGCCAATATAGCCTTATTTGGAGCCAGGTTCCATCCGTGGTGACATAATCTGAGCAGCTCAGATCAGTTTCCTGTGTCCTTCTTACTACCCAAAGATAGACAGAGACTGGTACTCCCATAAAAAGGATCTCATTAACCCAAGGACACACAGATGTGACTTGCCTCCTGGATCCAAACACAAATATACGGATTCCAAGGGAGCCACACCAATTCACACAAAATGAACAATAGAGATCATAGGATCAAAGATTTAAGTCTGGAAGGGTCCTTGTGAGGTCAAGTCTAACCCCCTCCTCTTACAGCTGAGGAATCTTAGGCTCAGAGAGCTTAAATGGTCACAGAGCTAGGAAGTAACTGAGGCAGAATTTCAATCCAGGTCTGAGATGCCAAGTCCACTGTAAATACTACCTTTCTGGGGATGGTATTCCAGTACTATAGGAGAAGAACTTCTTGGTCCGTATGGTTCTACGGGCATTTCAATTGCAAAGTACATCATGTTCAAATTTTTTTTGGCACTCTTGGAGCTCTTTGGAGTCAAAGTGGAGTCACAAAAAGTCAGACGTGACTGAAATGACTCAACAGCAATGACATACCTATACATAAAATCTGTCTATGCCTTTACATGTGATCTCTACCCATACCTATACCTGTACCTGTACATGTAATCTATATCTATAATGTCTATGCCTAAACATGTAATCTCTACCAATATCTATACTTACACATATACATATAATCTACATTTGTACCTATACCTTTACATTATCTATCTATCTTTCTATCTATTTGTCTTTCTATCTATCTATCTATCTATCTATCTATCTATCTATCTATCTCTATTTCTATCTTTCTATCTATCTTTCTATCTATATTTCTATCTATATTTCTATCTATCTATCTTTCTGTCTGTCTGTCTCTATATAGTTTTCATTTAAGGAGGAGCCAATCAAGGAGCCCTCCTGGACTTTAAATATACAATTCTTCGTTCCTTAGAAATCTTAAAGTTTTTTTTGGTGTTTATGAGTCTCGCTTCAAATTGCAAACACCCTTGGGGGAGCCAATACCTTAAGAATTTTATCTTTTTTGTGACTCCACTCTTTAGGCAATATTAGAGCAAGAATGTTCTATGGAACAGAAGATAAACAGAAAATGGCGCTAGAAGCGGGAAAGGAGCCCATGCAGGAGAATATGAAAAGGACAAACTCTGCCCATTTCATTGTTGATCCTGAGAGTTAGGATCCAACCAACAGTTGACCTCACTGATGCAGGCACTCTTTCTTCCAGTGTACGTGGGAATACATCCATGTCTTCTCATCCCATGCGATCCTTGTCAATGTCCTTCCATAAATCCTTTATAGATAGAGGTGTTGTAAGTCTCAAACAGTATAATGGATGTAAAGTGCTTTGCAAACTTTAAAGCATGATATAAATGCCAGTCATTGCTGTTATTATCATTAGCCTTCATTCTCTGGGCCTCCAGTCTGTTGAAGACTTCATTCTCTGAATCTTCTATTGCTCTCCTGCTGAGCTCAAACATGTTTATAAGGCAATACAGAGGTGTGCTGAGAAATGTTTAACAACTGGACTCTCCAGAAAAAAATTAGGCATATAAACTTTTAAATTTAATCTACATTAACACTTTTTTATGTCTAGAAAATCAAAACAAAAAAAACAAGCCCTGATTTAGAGCCAATTGCCAATTTCAAAGATGTAAATCTTTACACTGAAAACTTAATAACTAGTACCCACAAGCTAGTTAGAGCTGGCTCCAGGAGATCTGTGTTCATAGATCATCTACCCATTCCCTTGGAGGCCTTAGATCTTTTAATATTTCTTTTGAATTCTCCTTATAGAAATTGAAGTAAACAGCCTCAGGAAATCAATATACACAATGACTAAAACAATGTAAATGAAAAGAACAAAAACAAATAATTAAAATGAAATGTTACAAAACTACCCAAGACTGGAAGTGGAGGGCTATGGTACAATCACCATGTATAGTGGCAGACTTTTTTTTTTTTCATGTGCAGATTAATCTTGTCGAACTGGTACATTTTCCCCCCCTTCTTTTTTTATTCTTTTTTTTTTTTTTTACAAGAGATGGCTCTCTGGGAGGGAGAGTGAGGAGGGATTTATCAGGGAATTTCAGAGATGTAAAAACCAAATATATCAATAAAATTTTATTTTAAAAAAATTCCCCTTGCAAACTATAGAGCCCTCTCCCACTAGCTCAACAACAAAAAATAATTTATGCCTGAAGACTAGCAAAGAATACTAAGGAGAACGTGATTTCCTCAGCATAAATCATTACTTCTGGAAAAAAAAACAGCTCTAACAGTGTAGATGCTGAATGAGAAATATATTTTTAGACAGGACAAAGGTGTTGATTTGTAATGTTTGGATATGTTTTTTGGTGCTCTGTTGTTCTTCGGCCATGTTCAACTCTTTGTGAGCCCATTTGGGTTTTCTTGGGAGAGATACTGGAGTGGTTTGTCTTTTCCTTCTCCAGTTCATTTTACAGATGAGGAACCTGAAGAAAGCAGGATTAAGTGACTTGCCCAGGGTCACACAGCTAGTAAGTGTCTGAGGCTGGATTTGAACTTAGGTCTATCCTGACTCTAGGCCCAGCACTCTGTCCACTGTATCACCTATAAAAAAGGAGAGTGTAAGTTAGTAGGTAATGATAGAAATGCAAAAGAGAAACAGAGACAGAGAAACAGAGAGACAGAGACAGTAACAGAAAGAAGAATAGTGATAACACAAATGATAATCAAAAGAAGTTTTGATGGAGAAACAAACCAGGCAATTTCGTTACTACCAATTTAAGTCTAGTGTATACTGTTTCCCCATCCCCACCTCCCATCCCCAGATGTCAAGTAGGATGTAAGCTCCTTGAGGGCAAAGTCTGTTTATTTCACTTTAGGCTTTGTAGCCTCATGGCTTAGCACAGTGCCTGGCATGTAGTAGTCACTTAATAAATGCTCATTGATTAAAAAACTATGCGTTTGTTTCTAGATTCATATACAATGCTCTCTTTTTCTTTTTGTTTGTTGATGCTAAAGTTCATAATAAAAAAGAATATTAAGTTGAAAAATTCCAGTCCACGTCCCACTGCCACCAGGATATTCTCAATTCCTCTGCTGGGTAGCAGCCTGGGCTTCTGGTTCTCCAGTCTTACAGGCTATGTGCCCTGCGCATACTGATTGCAGCTTGGAGCCCTGCTGCTTCCCTGTGGGGACAGGGCTAAAACAGTTATTTGCCTCGTACCAAACCAGACTCACTTTATTCCCATACCTTGTGGGTTTTAACTGTCATCAAAAGCAAATTTTTAAAATGTGGTATTTCCCTTTAAGGGGAGGCATCAGGCTTGCCTTGGAGAGGAAGAGTCAGAGCTTTAGACAACCAAGGACCCTGGACACCTACTGACAAGAACTAAAAACCACTGGGTGGTCTTTATCTGTGTGAAGGACAATTCTCTGTTCATGAGTGAGTAATGATGACTAATATTTACATAGGATTTTAAGGTTTGCCAGACACTTAACACACATTATCTCATTTGATTCTCACACCTGATCCTCCTAATAATCCTGTGAAGAAGATGTTAGCGTCTGGCACATAGTAGGTCCCTAATAAATGTTTATTGACTGACTGCTGTTACTACCTCCATTTTACAGATGAGAAAAATAAAGCCCAGAGAAGGGAAGTGATTTGCTCAGGATCACACAGCTCGTGTCAGAGAAGGTATGTGAACCTAGGACCTCTTAACACCATACTCAGTGTTCTTTATCATACTATACTGTTTTTAAAGAAACTAGAAGTTTTTAAGGAGATCAGCACAGTATAGTGCTGTGGCCTCGAGGCTACATGTGACCCTTTGACTGAATCCAAACAAATCCCCTTAATAAAAGGATTTGTTTTGTAAAATTTGGACTCAGTCAAAAGGCTGCACCCTAGGACCCAAAAGACCACATGTGGCCTCGAGGCTGCAGGTTCCCTACCACTGGATAGTGCTTGCTGTGTGCTGAAGCCCTCTCTGGGCTCCAATTTCCTTCCCTGTATGCAGGGATGCTGAGTTGTTAGGGGGAGTGGCAGGTTCCCCTAAGCCAAACCAATCAGGTTTTGCTCTCAACAGCAAATGAGCTAAACAGGAAATGAGTTCCATTGTTAGATTGCTTTAGTGTTCTCTTTAGTCAGTCAAAAACCTCAGTTTCCCTACCTTCCACTCAGCTACTTCCTTGTCTTATGCCCAGAAACCACACACATTCCCCACCTCAAGCCATCTTTTCAGCTATAGAACCATATTCCAATCAATACTGCCATTGCTACTGGACACAGTATCGCAACCCACTTCCCTGTAGCTCTACTTACAATCCATGTGATTTCCCAAGCCAAAACTCTTCTCCGTGGACCCCCACTCCCCTCTCCCATCAGAATAGAAGCTCCCTGAAGAAAGGCACTTACAGTTTTGAATTTGTATTCCCAGCACTTCTCAGTGTCTGACATATAGTACTCACTTAACAAATATTTTTTTTCATTTGTTCATTTTCCTTATTTTTAAGGAAGATTGATTGATGTGTTTTATCTTTATATTGCAAACATTTGCAGATTAATCCCCATTCATTACAGATTACCCCATACTTTCATTCACACATTCATTCATTTACTCATGTAAAATGAATGTTCCTTCCAACTCTTTTATCCTATGTGTCTTTTCAAGAAACCATAACCAACCCAAGATGACACATCTTAGCCATTTCTTATTTAACTAACTCAGTACCCAAAGAGAAGTATTTCTGTCTTTGGTAGGGGGAGCAGCTCACATTTACATAGTACTTTTAGGTTTGCCAAACGCCTTACACACATTTTTTTTTCATTTGATCTCCTCCTGCCTCAGAGTGTCTGCTTTTTCCCTTCCTCACCATCACCTGCCCACCTGGATCCAGTGGTGGGTGACAGTGGATAGACCACTGAGCCTGGAGTGCAGAAGACTTGAGTTCAAATTCAGCCTCAGACACTTACTTGGGCAAGTCACTTAACCTCTGTTTGCCTCTCTTCCCTCAACTGTAAACTGGGGATAATATGAGCACTTCTATCGCAGGACTTTGTGATGATCAAATGAAATAATAATTGTAAAGTGTTTAAGTACAGTGTCCGACATATTAGGTGCTTAAAAAAATGCTTGTTCCCTTCCCCCTTACTCTCCAGCCATCAAATCCTTGCACAAAACTAGAAGAAAAAAAAATCTGACACATAAGCATCCTTTATCTCGAAAGGAAATCCTATCCCCTCCATAACATATTTTTAGCCTAGCAATGTATATTAGGGAAGAGATTTTTTTTAAAAAGAAAATAAATAAGTTACTAATTTGTGCATCAGAGAACAAGCCCAGCCACCCTGTAGGTCCCGAACTCGACAAAGGATATTATTGGGGTTACATGTTTAGAAAAGAAACCTTCTAATTCTCTACCTCCGCGCTCAGGCACGTAGACAACTTCCTTTTACAAAGTTGGTTTTGTAAACTAAACAGGTGCAGTTTTGAGGAAGCGCTGGCTATCCCTGAGTGCAAGGCTCCCCTGGGCCTGAGATTTGGTTGATGACGGGTTTGGGGGGTCTTGGCATTGCTGTTCAATTCAGGGTCTGCCAGCCTCAATGTGCTTGAAGTTGTAGCCGTATCGTATAGCTTCCCCCCGCCACCGCCCCCATTCATCTCTGACATTTTGGAGAGACGCCCATGTTGTGCTAAAAAATGAACGTGCAAGGCAGAAAGGCTGTGGCGGTGGCCAGGAAGCGAGAAGACTAGCGGGAGCTCAAATTCCTTCTCGGAAAGGAACACTTGGTGTTTTTTTTATAAGGCGCGGGATGCTAGTGTTGCTGCCTGTGGTGCGCAGTGGCTGGGGGAGGGGTGGGACTGAGCCAACGCCCCCGCGAAGCAGTCGAGGAATGAATGTTGGGGAGCTCTGCTCTTAAAATGGATGCGGCTTGCATTTGCTAAATTCCTTTAGCCATTCAAATTCCCAGCCCCGAAGGGACCGATGCAGTTGGGGGGGTGAGGAAAAGAGCAGTTGGGGTGGGGGTGGCGGTGGGGGTGGGGGGCGCAGAGAACAAACCCTCCCCTTTCTCCCCCTTCTTCTCCAGCGTCCCAAGTGGGAGATGCTGAAGGGGAGAGATAAGTGGTATTGAGGAAGGGGCCCCAGGACACTAATGGGAGTTTCATTTGACTGATAAGCACCCTGAGTCATGAGGGCAAATACGTGCAGAAGACTGTAGCTGGCTCAAGGAAATCCTATCCAAGTTTACAATTGTGGTTGAGCGTGCTGACTCACAGTGCTTAATACGTGAGCTCCGAGGAAGGGAACAAGACACGGAGAGTGGCCATCCAGCAGTCTGGGGAGCTGACTTTATTTATTTATTTAGGTCTCTAGCTGGGAAGGGAGGCCTGCCTTATCCGGGGCCATATGAAGGCCCTGGTTTCAGCAGAAAGCCTGAGAAGGCATTTCGTGTTAGCTCCTGGCTGCTTGGCAATGCAAATGATGACTATGGTGATTGTGTGTGTGTGTGTGTGTGTGTGTGTGTGTGTGTGTGATGGCTGCAGCTTTCCTACCAACTCTGATCATAACAGATAGCCCAAAGTATTTCTGCTTGCAGGGAGGAGCCAGAGACTGGGGTTAACCTTTAGTGCATTCAGCTCAGTCTCTTGTTAGCTGATTTTTCACAGTGGTAATAACTGACATTTATATAGCGCTTTGAGGTTTATAAAGCACTTGACACATTTTCTCTCATTTGATCCTCACAGACCACTCTGTGCTATTATACATGCAGGTTCTATTATTATCATCCCAATTTTTGGCGATGCTGTTGTTTATTCAGTCGATTCAGTCATATCTGACTCTTCGGGACTCCATTTGGAGTTTTCTTAGCACAGATACTGGAGTGGTTTGCCATTTCCTTCCCCAGCTCACTTTATAAATGAGCAAACTGAGGCAAACAGGGATAAGTGATTTGCCCAGGGTCACACAGATAGGAAGTGTCCAAGGACAGATTTGAACTCAGGAAGATGAGCCTTGCACTCTATCCACTTTGCCACCTAGTTGACCGGTCCCCATTCCAATTTTAGTGACAAGAAATTTGAGATATAGAGAGAGATCAAGTGACTTGCCCCAGATAATGAGTCTGAGTAGAGTCTCGATGGCAAGGGCCATGTTGTGAATACTTGGAGTCCTGCCTTTACCCTTCTTTCTCCACCCATCTGCTTTTTAAAACACTCAAATTGATTTACCTTGTATTTATTTTGTAGATATTTTATATGTATACATATATACATGTGTATATACTTGCGCGTATATATGTGTGCAAATATACATGCACGCCTTTTCATTCACATAAGCTCCCTGGGGGCAGGAACTATTTCATCTTTGTCTTCATGTCCCCAGTACCATATCAGTACCTTACCCTCACTTTTCTAGTTTTCTAATTCTAGTAGATATGTGAGGTTTTTTTTTTTGTTTGTTTTATGGCAGGGCAGTTGGGGTTAAGTGACTTGCCCAAGGTCACACAGCTAGTACATGTGTCAAGTATCTGAAGGCAGATTTGAACTCAGGTCCCCCTGACTCCAGGGCCCAGTGCCCTACCCACTGCACCACCTAGCTGCCCCGATATGTGAGCTTTTAGCTTTTAGAATATAAGCTCTTTTCAGGCAGATATTATTTTGTTTACTAGTGGTTGTATTCCCAATGTTGGCACAGAGCTTTTTCATTCATTCCTTCATTTGCACTAAGTAACAAAGGACGAGGCTGGCAGAACAGGTGATATTATTCTTCCTTTTTTTTTCAATGAGACAAGTGAGCTTCTCGTGAAGTGGCCCGTCAAAACCACCAGTAAGCAGACAAGCCCCTACTAGAACGAAGGACTCCCAGTGCTCTTTGTATTACAATGTAAGACAAATACAGCTTTCCAAGAAAACAGTCTGCTGATAGATCAAAGGGCAAATTCTTGCCCAGTGAGATTGACTAGATCTATACCTTTTTTTTTTTTGAGATAGCTAGAATTTATTTTTTTTTATTTTGGGGGGATTTTAAATACATTTTATTTTAGACAACCTACATGACATGTTATTTATTTTTTCCAATTTTTTTTAACATTTTCATTTAAATTCTTCCCTCCCTGAGCAATCTGTATAGCAATCTGTAAACAATCTGAAATAGGCTATACATGTACAATTATGTAAAACATTTCCATATTAGTCATTAGGAAGACTAGAATGAAAGAAAGAAATGAAAGAAAGTGAAAAATAGCCTGCTTCAGGCTGTATCCAACCAATATCAGTTCTTTCTCTAAAGAGGGATAGTATACTTCATCATTGGTCCTTTAGGATTGTCTTGGATCGTTGTATTGCCCAGAATAGCTAAGTCGTTCACGGGTCTTCATCAAGCAATATTGCCCTTCTGCTTACACTGTTGTCCTAGTTCCATTCACTTCATTATGCATCAGTTCATGTACATCTTTTCAGGTTTTTCTGAAATCATCTTGCTTATCATTTCTTATAGCACAATAATATTTCATTACAATCACATACCACAGCTTTTTTAGCCATTCCCCAATTGATGGGCATCCTTTTGACTTCCAATTCTTAGCTACCACAAAAAGAGTTGATATAAATATTTTTGTACAAATAGGTTCTTTTCCCTTTTTTGGATGTCCTTTTTTGGAAGTCCTTTTTTGTATGACCTAACAGTGGTGTTGCTGGATCAAAGGGTATGCACAATTTTATAGCTCTTTAGGCATGGTTCCAAATTGCTCTCCGGAATGGTTGGATCAGTTCACAACTCCACCAACAGTAGATCTGCACCTTAAAAGAAAGCCCTCTGAGTTATTAGAATCCAGTTTGCTTTGTCGTCCACTTGGTGCTTCTTTTATCAGAAAGATACTTTACTGAAAGTGTCTCTCACATGAAATGTTTATTTTCTTACCATCTTGCCTTTTTCAAAGTAGAGCTTTCTTTTTCAAAATGCTGACCAGGAGGCTGTTTTTTCTATGAATGTCTATGAGTGATGAGGCTAGGTGGTCTAAGATCTTCATGTCCTAGGGGAGCCCACTGAGAAGTGGTAAGGTGGAAAATATTCCACCTTACAAAAGTTCTAGTCAGCCAAGACTAAAACGAGAGTTTGAGGAGGAGGAGGTTCCCAGGTCATCTCTGCAATTGCACTGTTGCTGCCCTCCACATCTCAAACTCCATCAGAGCTTTGGAGAGATGTTGGAGTGTTAGGCTCTCATAGGTGAAATTTTACCTCCTCTTTGCAAGAACCAGGCCTCCACATCTCTTCTCAGCTATCCCTACACCACGGCTCTGCTACCATAGCAATCTAACCACATGTCTCTTCCCTTCTGGCTCCCCTTTTTGGTTTGTCTTCTTCCACTAGAATGTAAGCTCCATGAAAGCAGAGACGGTTTTCCTTTTTCTATTTGTATCCCCAGTGAGTACCATAGTGCCTGACACAAAGTAAGTACTTAATAAACGTTCTACCATTCTATCTATCTATCTATCATCTGTCTCTAATCTATCATCTATCCATTTCTATCTAGCCATATTTATCTATCAATTCTATCTATCCATCCATCAATCCATTTATTAATCTATCCATCCATCTATCTATCCAACCCTGACTATCTATCTATCATCTATCCATTCATCCGCCCATCCATATTCATCCATCTATCTATCTTTCTATTTGATTCCTCTATCAGTATCTTTACTAATCCCCTCCCCAAAGCCAGATTTCTAGAAGTAGTAGGACTACTTCTAGCATTAGCCTTGGACTCAGAAGACCTGTTTCTAATTTAAAAGGTCTAAAAAGCACTTCTTAAGCTCCTTCCAAGCACTGTGCAAAATACTGGGGCATACAAATACAAAAACAAAGCAGTGTCTGCCCTCTTAAGGCACTTACATTCTATTAGGAGAAGACAACACACATAGGAGAGTGGTGGCCTGAGAGGGATGTTTTCATTTGGGATCACTAAGATGTTTAGAGTGGGGTTATTGGGGAGCAGACTGGCATACCCTTTCCAATAGCAATGGTAAGACCAATATCATCACAGTTGCAAATTTGGAAGGGCTTGGGAGTGGGGGTGGGGAAGGCAAGCAGGCAGAGTAGATGGACAGAGGATGACTGGAATGGATAGTGGGCCATGTGACATACCAATAAGGAGAGTGTCTGCCCTAGAGTAGAAGTCCCAGAGGTGAGAGGGTTGTATCTCCCAGAATATTCTGGTTCAACAGGTACAGTAGCAAGCTGAGAGATGGCTGGAGTATAAACAAAATGGCAGACAAATCATATAACCAGTATCATGATGACACTCATCACTCTTATTCCTCTTCAGGCTCTGCTCCTGACTCTCTTGATATCTTTGTCCACCATTCTCTTGCAGCCTTTTTGCACTGGAAGATCCCTCCTCCACTGATGCCCCTTCCTCTAATTAGTTCATTCCTTCCAGAACTTTCATTTTTGAGGAATGACTCACAGGTATGCTGAAGCAAGGTCATATTGGCTCTCCCTTCAAGAAACTGTAGCATGATACAGTGGCCATAGTGGCCAGGTTAAACCGTCTCGGTAGATTGGCTAAACCAGGCTGAGGGTAACCAACAGGCCTCAAACCCCTCAGTGAGATAGGGAGATATCTACACCAAACATGTGAAGACTTCCCTCAATGGATGGCTAGATGAGAACAATTTGTTCCACCAGCCACGAAATTGACTATAAGCAGGTGCCACGGAGTGCTTAGAGTTTGGTCAGAAATCAAAGATACCAAGGTCATCCACTGAATCCTGGGGCCATTGCCAGTTGTCTAGACTTTTGTTTTATAGCCTGGACTTCAATGACTCTGGAAAAGAGAGTGAGGCTGATCCCTTCGTGCAACTCTGCCTCGATTAAGTCCAATCCACCCACAAGTAAGGATGTCATCCTCTGATATCATTGATCCTCTTTGAAAACAAAGGACAAACACACACAACATCTCCAAATCTGGACTTGGTTTATTGTTTTGTTGATTTTCTAGACTTAAGAAAGTGTTAGAGAAAATGCTAATCATGGAGATTAAACTTAAAAGGACATCTCACCTATTGGAGAACTAGCTGTTAAACATTTACTAGCCTACCTCAGCCCAGGCCAGCCATATTCTTTTCCTTCATTCCTCTCTGGACTCCACTGCTGACACTTCTGATATTTTTCTCTACCAGGTCTTTTTCAGCTTTTCTTTATGTATTATCTTTCTCCCATTTGAATATAAGCTCTTTCAGTGCAGGGACTATCTTTCAGTTTGATTCTATTTGTATCCCCAGAGCTTAGCACAGTGCCTGGCACATAAGAAGTGTTTAATAATTACTTGTTGACTTGACTTATCTATAAAAGAGGGGCTCGATTCAATAGTTATTAAATGATTACTATGTGCATATAGACATCACGGCATAGTGTATAGAGGGCTAGTCTTGTAGCCGGGAAGAACTGGGTTCACACTCCACCTCTTAACCCTGGGTGATCCAGGGCAAGTCACTTAACCTCTCAGTGGTCTAGACCAAGACTTCTTAAAACTTTTTCCACTCACAAACCCTTCAGCACTTCTTAAACTATGGGTTTTGGCCCTGTGGGGTCACAACCCACAGTTTAAGGAGGCTTGGACAATTCTTTAAACTAGAAGCTACAGAGATGGTGGGAACCTACACTGGGAAAAGAAGCAACTTTATCTGAGAATTCCCTATACCAATGAAATCACAAGTCAATACCCATCTCTTCTATTTGGAAAGTACTGTCCTAAGTGGTACTGATACTTCCATGCTGTTTACAAGTCTGTGCTATCATTGATGTTAGTAGTTCTTCCACATTGCAATTCATCCTTGCCCCTTTCCTCCTGCCTGAGGAGGACAAAAGACAAAAAAAGAAAATCAGTTCCTGTCTTCAAGAAGCCTACATTCTACTGGAGTAATAATACCTACTTTGGAGAATTTTGAATGTGAAAAATGCTTTGTAAAACTTAAAGAATTATATAAACGTGAATTTTTGAATTCCCTTTCAGAGTCCAGGACCACATGGGTTCCCTGACTGCTCTATTCCTCATTTTAACCTCAATCTGAACATGTTAAACTCCTCTCCCTCTCCCCCTCCACCCCCCGCACCTCGCCTCCCATCAAAATATACCTACCTTACCTTCTATTTCTATTCAGTTTTATAAACTCTTCTGAGCTATTAAGATTAGGAGTGCTAATTAGTTACCTTTACCTTTTAACAGAAGAATCTGAGGTGAAAAAAAACAAACCCTTAAATCAAAAGTGGCTACAATACAGGCATTTCAGGTACTGTGGCTATCTACTGAGGCCATTTTAGGTTATAAGGACATTTTAACAAAAAACTCCTCGAATCACTCTACAAGTTGTGATTCTGCCTGTGGATAGGGTTGACTTTGGTCCTAGATCTCAGGAGGGAATATGAAGTTTTATCAGCCTCAGGCCTGCCAGGACTCTAAAGATGAGAAAGGTTTTGAGGGGCTAGACAATGAGAAGCAGAGGAGTGTAAGAGTTTCCAAGTCATAGAGGGACTTGGCAGCTGAGCAGGAGAGAAGAATGTGGCTGGTCCAAAGAGACGGCTGACAGCGATAACTAGATCATTGCTAGGGAGGGGTGGAATACAGATTCCAGAAACCTTGATTCTGGTAAGTCATTAGCTTCAGGAAATTGTCAGAGCCTGTGAAATATTGGCTAGAAAGCGAACAAGGAGCGACTGTTCAACCTGTGTTTGGGTAATTAATTATGAAACGTAACTGAAGGAAAATTCAGAGAGTATTAATAATTTGTGTGAAAGTAGAATCCAGTAATTTGGTACTACAGAGAAATGTCCCAGGTTCCAGGTAAAAGTTGAGGGACGGTGGGATGGGAATCACAGAATATTAGAATTAAAAAGGATTTCTGTGGAGATGTAAAAGAAGTGAACCTTTCCTGGAATATGGATTTTGAAAGCAAGAGGGTACCTGATTAGGACTGTGAATACCAGAGGCATATAACATTCCTAGGTCCTATATCCATGGCCAAATGAGAATTGGGGAGATTGCAAGTGGTTGTCCCATGAATGCTTTCTTATAATAAGCAAGAATTTATTGTGTTCCAGATTGTGTTACTTATTTTCCCTTAAATATTAGTATTGTAGACCTAGAGAGATATAAACACAGTGTGTAAGGGGGTGGGAAATGTTTCAAGGAAGTACGTACTTTGCGTGTGTGTGTGTGTGTGTGTGTGTGTGTGTGTGTGTGTGTGTGTGAGAGAGAGAGAGAGAGAGAGAAGTGTCTCTAATGATACGGAATTGAGGAGACAGTGTTCCTGTTTTCCCCTTCTTTGCCTTGGTTCTACTGCACCATTTCCTAACTTTGATAACAGTTTCCAAGTGGAGTCTCTTCTGCCTTTAACACTTGCCTTGGGCAATTTTAGTTTTTGAAGATGATTCCCAACACAACCTATCCATCTTTATTTCTTTCTCATGCCCATGAAGATAAGAATTGGTCTTCAGGCCGAGTCTTTGGGAAAAGTTAGAAAGGGTATGGTGAAGTGGGAAATGCAATCTTGGAATTAGAAGATAGGGTTATAATTGAATTTACCACTGACCAGGCTTTATGATCTGAGTAAGTCACTTAACCTCTCTGAGTCTTAATTCCTTTATCTATAAAATGGTTATCATCATCATCAGGATCATGAGAGAAAGTGTTTTAAGACCTTAAAGGCCTTCTATAAAGGAAAGGTATTAGAGATATGGGGGTGGTAGGACTGTCCATAGAGAGAACAATCCTGCAAAACCTGAAAAAGTTTTAGAAAGAATTTTATTAAGTCATTTGGCAGAGGAGAGTGAGCTGGAAAGTGAATATGGCTTGTTCTTGTTGAATCTCTGTAAGATTTACATTATATAGAGCTCAAACAAGGTCATAAGGATGAGAGGTAGATTGACCTTCATGTATGAAGTTAGGCAGTTTCCAGAGAAGGGCAAGTTTCCAGATAAAGTTGCTTTAGATACACACACACACACACACACACACACACACACATACACGTTTATATATACACACATATACATCTATCTATCTATGCATATAAATCAGTGGATAAGTATATATATTCAACAAAATTTGGGCAAAGTCAAAACAAGCTTGGGTGGACCCAAAGCCGACCCAGGACCTGGGTAGACCCCATCATTCCTTCCAGCCATTGTTATAGATCTTTTATATAATTGTTATAGACCTTTTATGTAATTGTTTATATAAGTTATATAATTATGTATATAATTAGTTATATAATTTATATAATTGTTATAGACCTTTTATTTGATTGTTAATAATAACAATCAATAACCTCATAACACTAGTTCTGTTCTCCTGACATTTTTACACTATGATCCTATGGTGGCTTTTCCATCTCCTGGTTGGCACTCCACAACAACTCTAGGTCTCTTGGC
Organism: Trichosurus vulpecula; assembly: GCF_011100635.1. NCBI lineage: Eukaryota > Metazoa > Chordata > Mammalia > Diprotodontia > Phalangeridae > Trichosurus > Trichosurus vulpecula. Next base: position 200,785,336 of record NC_050580.1, read on the forward strand.
TTCTTATAGGTGAATCTTCACCATTCTGAGCCCACTCCACACCCCCATGCAACTGTTCCTCAAATATCCCCATGAAATGCCATGAGAGGTACAGAAATTTCTCCCCCAAGAGCTATTTAACCACTAGCTTGGGAACAGTGATCAAATCAATAATGTTCTCGGAAGGGATACATAAATCAATTGCTCTGTGACTCTACTGAGAAAGCGAGAGAGAGCATTTTGCTTATCATGTGACATCATGCATTGTGCTAAGGACTAGGAGTAGAAATACCAACAAAAAGAAAAACCATCCCTTCCCTCAAGGAACCTAGATTTTAATGAGTAAAGACAACATGTACAAGCTGAAAAGTAGGGAGAAAGGAGGCATTGGGGAGTCATGGACTGAACTGGGTTTGGACTGGGTGCTTCTTCAAATGAAGGTTTTCGGATAAACTCCTCAAGCAGAGGAGGAGACTGTAGAGGCAAAGAAGGCCATTGGGACAAAGGTCTAGAAGGAGTCTGGGGAGACTGAGTTCATCATCCCTATGACTTCCCTGACCGAAACACCCCCTTCTGGTCAACACTCCCATATATGAGTTCTCATCTCCTATTAAAATATAAGCTCCTTGAGGGCAGGGACTGTCTTGCTTTTTCAGTTTATATCCCCAGTGTTCAGCATAGCATCTAGCATATAGTAAACAATTAATAAATACATTAATTCATATCTTCATCAGGTTACTACTGTGCTGCATTGTATGAAAGTGGTGGATGTGGGAAGGACTAACGGAAACTTGAAAGATTGATTTGAAAAACCTTTCTGGATCTAATTAGTGAGTAATTAGATCTGAGCAGCCACAATATGCAGAGCATTGCCTTATACTGAAGGAAAATGAAAGGGAAACACACACATATTCTTTGCCCTCAAGGAACTTGCATTTTGATGAAGAAAATAAACACTTATAAAAATATACAATAACACATATGAAATAGGAATAAATGAATGTAAAAACATTTATTAAGAGCTTGGTCTGTGTCAACCACTGTGCTAAATGTAAATACAAAAGTGAAGTCACCCCTGCCCTCAGGGAGATTACGTTCTAATAGAATATAGAAATATTTTCTAAACATATACAAAAGTGATTATTTGTAACTGTACCATTTTTGCTACTATGTAGCTAAATATTAGGGCTAATATCAGCAATGTGGAGGGGCAAGGAACAAATTCAGGATTTTGTTTACATCATTGTTGTGAAGAATAGCCTATGTATTGGAAAGAATATTTGATTTGGAGTCAAAGGGGTTGGGTTCAAATTTTTGTTGTGCTAGTCATTACTTAATTCCTAATCTAAAAATGAAGGAGATGGACAATCCTACCTAGCCCTTAATCACTGAATAGGTGTTGTCTCATAGAAACTGAGACCTGGGAAAGACTTAATTTAGAAAAGCCAAGGTCACCCATTCTATCCTAGGCCATCACCAGTTGTCTTGACTTTGTCTTGCCACTGGACTGAAATGACTTTGGAGGAGAGAGTGAGGTTGATGACTTTGCGCAGTCCTGCCTCACTTAAGTCCAATTCAATTGCAAGTCAAGACATCACCCTTGTGATGTCAATGATCCTCTTTGAGAATGAATAATGAACAACAAGCTCTGAAAAGAAGTGTCAGTACCTGGAGGCGTTGATTCAGTCTGGATTTCTGCTGAGAAATACAAGACATAGAAAATTCATAACCATTATTGTTTATTCGTGGGCATTTGTGATTGCAATCATTTTAATAAGTATTTATAGAGCCTCCACTACTTGCTGAGTGCCAGTTTCCTGGGCTCTTTGAGCAAGAGATAGTGCCAGGATATTTCTGCTTGCCAACACCTTTGTTCTACTGACATTTGTCCTCTTCTTATAAGCTTGGGTAAGTCATTTAACCTCTTAGTGTTACAGGTTTTAGTTGAGAACAAACCCCCCAAAACGAAAAAGTTTAAGAAAGAATTTTAATAGATCATTTGGCAGAGGAGAGTGAGCTGGAAGAGGGTGTGACTCCCTCTTGGCTAATCTCTGTGAGATTTACATTATATGGAGCTCAAACAAGGTGATAAAGACAAGAGGCAAGTTGGCCTGTACATATTTGGCAAAGCCAAAATACAAGGGGAACCCAAAACACAAGATTAAGTGGACCCAAAACACTTATTTTGAGTGGACCAAGGACCTGGGTGGGCCCAAAACATTCCTTGCAGCTATCTGCAGTTTTCCTGGAGAGTCACTGAGGTAAGTATGACAATTCTGGGTTTAAACAATCTCCAGTCATGTAAAGCTAGTTTCAATCTATATAATAATAAAGTTTTCCAAATAATATGATAAAGTCTTTTCCCACTCAGGCAGCTTTTTGAAATAATATTAAGTAGAGGAAAAATTGCAGGTCTGCTTTGTTAGAAGGAGTGTCCTCTCCAGGGTCTTTGTAGACAAGTCAAGTCAACCAGCATTTATTAAGCACTTAGTGTGGGCCAGGCCCTGTGCTAAATACAAGCAGAAATAAAGACAGCCCCTGCTCTCAAGGAGCTTACATTCTAATGGGAGAAGACAGCACATATAAGGAAGAAATAAAGACAGCCCTTGCTCTCAAGGAGCTTACATTTTAATGGGAGAAGACAGCACATATAAGGAAGCTAGCTGAAAAGGAAGAGAGGAAAAGAGGGGGTAGCTGAAAAGGACACTCAGTGTAGGGGCATGGTAGAGAAAGTCCCCCAGAGATGAGTGGGCAGTGCCACCTGGACAGGAATGAAGATATGGTTGGGATTCCTCTTTAAATTGGAGGTTTGAGGGAGGAACTAGCCAATCAAAAGACATTTCCAATGTAAGAAGTAGCTCAGGTGTGAAGTGAACTTCCAGGGTAAGGAGGTTTCTTTGGCATAGTAGAGAAAGTTCTGTGGAGACAAGCAAAGCAACCTGGAGAGCTGTGAAGACATGATATCAAGTGTCTGGGCCAAAAAATAGAAAATAAATACAGCCTGAAAAAAAAGACAAAGAGGATTCTGGGAAGATGGCAGAGTAGGTCAGGAAGTTCCATGCTCTCCAAAGTTCCTCCACAGATAAGACAAAATAGTGCCTCAGAGTGAACTTAGAGAGCAGTAAAAATAAATGAGAGTTGGGACTGAACAGTGGTCTTCCTGGGACAACTGGAGAAGATATGAGGTTTGGTCCCTGTGAAGTGTAAACACCTCCAGGCTAGTTCAGCTGAAACACCAAACCAAGCCCTGGAGTTAGCTAAGTTGGGGGAGAGCCTTGGCCCCAGCCACAGGAATTTTCACCTCTTAGATAGTGTGAGGAGTTGGGAGCCTGAGTAGGGGAAGATTGAGGGAGCCACTGCTGATAAGGGACACTAGACCCAGATGTGCTGCTTAGATGGGGCCCTGAGTGAGAAAGAATCAGAACACACCTGGTGAGTGCAGAAGTAGTGCACTGGGTGGGGATGCTGCTGGCTGTGGTCACTTACAAGAGGGCAGAGTTCTTAGTTTCCAGTCCAGGTCAGAGGGGAGGACTGAAGGAGGATCTGAGGCCAGAGACACCATTCCCCACACCCCAGGACTAGAGGTGATTACAATAACAAGCTCCTATAATTTTTTTAAAATGAGCACATAAAGGAGAAAGAACTCAACCATAGGAAGTTACTATGGGAATAGAGAAAACCGGGGTTCATCTTCAGAGGAGGACATTAAAGCAAAAAAAAGGCTCTCCTACCCAAAAGAGTAATATCAAATGGTCACCTGCCCAAAAAAAATTAATAGGAGAACTTTAAAAAGACTTTAAAAATCAAATGAGAGAGATTGAAGAAAAAAATTTTTTTTGAAAAAAGAACAATTCAAGAAAAACAAGATTATGAAAAGAAAGTCAACCAATTATAAAAGGAGATCCAGAATCTCAAGGAAGAAAACAACCCTTAAAATTAGAATGGGCAAGAGGAAACCAGTGAAATTATAAGAGACCAGAAATTGACAAAACAAAATATAATGAAAAAAATAGAAGAGAAAGTGAAACATTTCATAAAGAAAACAACTGATCTGGTGAACAGATCGAGAAAAGAAAACAAATATAATTGGACTACCTGAAAGCTACGATTAAAAAGACTCTTGGTACAGTAATACGAGAAATAATTAAAGAAAATTGTCCTGAAGTGTTAGAACAAGAGGGGAAAATAGAAATAGAAAAAAATCCACCCATTACCACCTGAAAGAGATCCTATGAGGAAAACCTACAGGAATATCATAGCTACATTCTGAAACTACCAGCTCAAGGAGAAAAATATTACTAGCAACAACAACAACAACAACAAAAACATTTCAAATCTGGCAGAGCCACAATTAGAATCACACAAGACCTAGCAGTGTCTATGCTAAAAGACCACAGGTCTTGGAACACTATATGTCAAAGACCAAAATAACCAGGGTTGCCCCCAAATTTATCATACCCTGCAAAATTAAGCATAATCCTGAATGGAAAAAAAATGTATATTCAATGAATTGCCAGACTTTCAGGATTTTGTTGTGAAAAGACCTGAAATCAATAGAAAGTTTGACATACAAGATTCAAGAAAAATATAAGGTAAACATCAAAGACTAATTACAAGGGAACCAATAAGGATAGAAATGTTTACTTTTTATTTGAGGAAATGCAAATAGGATGTCTGGTTGTTATTAGTAATTAGGTAGTTTGAAAGAAAGATTGGGGTAGAGCTTAGTATGATGTGATACTAAAAAGCAAACTGTCTAGGAAAAGGTAAAAAGAGTAATTATCTTATACAAATGAGGTACACAAGAGGAAGAATTGACATAAAGGGATTAGATGGGAGTGGAGGGCTGGTAGTTCTGGAACCCTATCGTCATTGGGAATGGTCTAAAGAGGGAACAATATACATATAAATCTAGAAGGGCATAAGAGTCTTCTACATTTAGAAAGAAGTAAAAGGCTAAGGTGATGGAGGGGGAGTGGATAAGGGAAGTATCTTTGGTGGGTGGGTAGGTAAAGTAACAGGAGGGCAAGGTAGCTCATAGAAGTACAGTAGAGGAGTCAAGAGGGGTAGGACATAGGAGATACACATAAACATAATATAAAGATCAGGAGTAGAATTTATTAGGGAAAAAGGATCTCAGACAAAATTAAAGCTAAAATAGATTCAATCAAAAGAGAAAAATAGGGAAACTACACTGTATGTCAGCCACATTAATCAATATTGTTTTAGACTATTTAAAATAACCGGAAAGTATAATGTTGGAATATTGCTGTGGTATAAGAAACCATGAGTTGATGGACTTGGAAAAATATGGAAAGACTTGGACCTATGAAGGAAAATGTTATCCACCCGCAGAGAACAAACAAGTATAATATGGTCTTACAAAGATGAACATGAATGTGTATATCTATATAAAAGTATGATTATAGATATTTAAATATATGTATGTGTATATAAGTGTATCTCTGTGTGTATTTCCACACTTAATTATCACCTTCTTGGGGGAGGGAGGGAAGAGAGGTGAAAAAGAACAAAGTAAAAGTGCACAGCACAGAACAAAAGAAAACTTACAAGGAAGAAAAGAAAAGATGGACAACTCCAAACACAATGTGTAGTACTTGTTATACAAGCTTTCTGGAAATGGAAATTTATTGCTGTATATTTTGAATCCTTTCTTACATTCTGCTATGCACATGGCAATGATTTTTTTCTTTTCTTATTTGGTATTTAAGTTTATAATATGTTTCTTTTCCTTTTCTTATTGTGTATTTAAGTTTTAGCATTTAAGTTTAAAATGAATTAAAGAAAAAATGAACAAACAAGACAAAGACCTTACCCTCAAGTAGCTTACAGCCTAGTTAGGAAGGTAAAGCATGAATGGGAAAAGAGATAGAGAACAATATTTAGTTGTTTGAATAATTAAAAAAGACTAAAATGCCATAGGAATTCAAAGCAAGAAAGTTTTCTATAAGCTAAATATATAAAGGGAGATTTCACAGTGAAAGTGAAACTTGAAGTGAGCCCTAGAGGATAGATAGAATATGGATAGACAGATAGGACAGGGATGTCATTTTAGGTAGAAAAAGTAGCACAAGTGATAGTGAGAAAGTGACAATAAACCTAGAAGGATGCTAAATAATGCATCATTGATACATTTGATCATCATTAGAATATAAGCTCCTTGAGGGCAGAGATTATTTTTATTTTTTATGTTTATCCCCAGGGTTTTAGCACAGTGCCTAGAACTCAGTAGGCACTTGATAAATATTTGTTGATTTCTTTCTTGCTTACTTATTTTACTAAAGTTCCACTCCTATCTGCCATCGTGGTATGGAAATCACTCTGAGTTCCCCTGAGTTCTGGAAATTTATGCCAACAGAATGAAAGCTTTGGTAGTCTGGATCAAATGGGAAAGTCTTCATTCGTGACCTTGGCAATGGACTTTGTGTATGTGCCATTTGAGGACCAGCCTAAATAAATACACAAAGATTCAGCACCAGGGAGCTGTTCACCAAGTAGTAATTTTAGTCAAAATTACCCATGAAATCTTCTGTGGAGGTTTCTAGGGGTTGCCATTTATATTATTGGGAGAAATATGCTCAGTAATGGACTTGAAAAACTGGGGTTCAAATCCTGCCCAAGATATTTGCTACCTATGTCACCCTAGGCAAGTCACATACCCTTTCTCAGCCTCTGTTTCCTCACCTGTAAAATGGTGATAATAGCACAAAGAGGTGTTATAAGGGTCAAAGAAGCTAATATATGTAAATTCTTAGAAGCAAAACAAATGCTCATTAATTGGAAAATAGCTAAACAAATTGTGGTACCTGAATGTATGAATGTTTTTTTTTTTCCTTAGCCACATCATGTATTATTCCCCTCAGTCTAGGAACCCATCAAACTGGTCTTTTTTCATTTGTAACACTTGATCTCCTATCATCTCCAAGTCTTTGTACTGACTGTCCCTCATGTCTGGAATACCTGGAATGCATTTCTTCTTCACCATAGAATTTCTTTCCTCCTTCAAGACACAGCTTACAAACTTCTACAAGAAGCCTTCCCTAATTCCTTCCAACTGTCAGTGCCATACCTCCCTACCTACCTTGTATTTATTTCATATTTATTTTGCATTTGTGTATGTATGTACATATTGTTTCACTCAGTAGAATGTAAGGTTCTCAAAACTCAACATTGCTTCACTCTTTGTATTTGTACCCCCAACTCCCATTATAGTGCCTGGCATCAATAGGTGATTAATAAGTGATGGCTGATTGATTGATTAATCGATAGACTATTACTACACTATAAGAAATTATAAATATGAAGAATTCAGGTCTGTATGGGAAGATGCATATAAAGCATAAGTAAGCAAAACAACAACAACAAAAACAACATATACAACGACTGCAACTAAAAGGAAATAACAGCCATACCCACAAAAAATAAAATTGAATGCTTTCTAATTATAATAACCAATCTTGGTCCTAAAGAAGAGCTAAAAAAAAAAACCTTTCCCCCAGTTTCTCAGTATTGGCAAACTATGCATATGGAATATTGTTTATACAGTACTCCCAATCACAGTAGATGTCTTGATAGGTTTTGCTAAACTGATTTAAAAAAAATTATTACAAAGCGTAGCATACTGGACCAGGGAAAGGATATATTAAGACTTAAAGGTCATATAAAAAACAATATCTATATATCTATATCTATATATATGTATACACATATATCTACATAGCTATATGTGGTTTTATATATGTATATATGTGTGTGTACACATGATGAAAAAAATCCAAAACCATTTTTATTTAATAGGTCCTCTTCCAGTCCTTTTTATTTTTTCCACCTCTAGACTAAATGCTTTCCTGTTCTACTAAAGTTATGGAGTCTCAAGTTAAAATAGTTATAATAATATGGAATGTTTTATGATTTTCAAAAGCTTTTACTTACACCAATCCCATGAGTCAGACATTGAGGGGCATCCTTGTGTAATGGAAAGGAGGCTGAAACTAGAATCAGATGACCTGGATTTGAATCCTAACTCTTCCATTTACAACTTCATATGACCTTGGACAAGTCACTTAATCTATCTAAGACTCAGTTTCTGCATCTGAAAAATGTATCATGAATATTTTGCTACAGGAACATCCTTCCTCTATGGTTTTTTCTTTCTCTAAATATATGATCCTAAGATCCTAGTCTGATGATAGTTGGTTAATATGATTTTAGGTTTCTTTTTTAAGTTCTGAATTTTCCGCAAAAAAAGAACAGTTTTAAGTGCTAGTTTGCTTGCCTTGAGATATAATAAATTATGTGAACAAGTCCCTAACTATATTAGAGATTTTCAGTAGACCTGTTTATGAGTATAGAGAAAGACCAAGTCAGAGGAAAGGAGTATGATTCATCACACTATGGAGAAAGAGGCCAAGACAATTGAGAAGCCATATTTTCTAGGCTGTATGGTTTGTTGGAGCAGCTTCTATAACCCATCTCTTTGTCTGGCTCTATGTTTCTACATAACTTTCCCTAGACCTAGTTGTATATAGACTGTCTTCTAGGGAAGAGCTATTATCTATGGAAGTTGAAAAGATGGGAATTCCATACTTAGAGAACATGCTCTTTCCAACTCTTAATACTTTTCCCTTATGGTCTCTGATTAGTATGAAGAGATATGGCTCCACATTTCTCCGAATGGTTTTTTTCAATGGTCACCAATAGTGGGACATTTCCAGTATAGCACTCTTAGCCCTTTCTTCTTGGAAGGTTTGACTCCCAGGAACCAGGAACTATTGAGCTGAAGATGTTAAAGAAAACATTAGGAGAGAAGAGACAATGACTACCATGACTGTGGTCTCTGAGCTGTACAGCAGAATAATTAACATATAATAAGGAGCCAGTGCACTGGGGAATGCAGATCAATCAAAGTCCCCCCAAACCTGCTACCAACTATGATCTATGAAAAGTTTGAAAGACATAGTCCCTAGGTAATTAACAGTAATTTTACTAATTATAACTAATTAATAAAAGGATAATTTGATCATCTCTCCTAAACAAAAAACCCCCTCATGGAGCCCACTCAGCACTTATATGCCATTGGAAGAGTGGTTGTTCCTGAGGGTGGAAATGAACTCTGATTGGCTAACAAATAATGAGAGAGTGAATATTATAATGAGAGGTGGACTTATTCTAATGAGGGTCTGGGGGATGTGACACTGATCATGCAGTCTTGGTCAAAGAGACTTAGCCATACCCGTACCACCTCATGTAGGGGTGACAAAAGGGAGAATCTACTTCCCTTCAGACTTGTCTGACTAAAACACAATGGACAGAAATTCACCAATTCACCTAAACTAGAATTTCTTTACCTTTTGATCAGATCTAAGTTTTCCTGATTGAGAAGGTTGTCTGAATAGCCTACAGGGGTTGATTTTAGAATGAGAAAATAGGGGGGGGAAATCCCAGATCTCCCCAATAGTAAATGGTTATTAATATAAGAGAGAAATAATTGTTTCTCTCATAGCTGCTTGAGCTACTCCCTTAAAACAGTGTTTAGTTTGGTTCCCCACCACCACTACCATGGAAGAAATAATGCAAGTGGAAGAGAGAATATTGAGAAAAGACTGGTCTCCAAACTGGGAATGGTAGTAGAGGCACTTGTTTTGAGGCTGAAATAAAAGTGGTGGTGGTATGCTCTATTGTATTATATATGTCATTATTATCTTATTATATTCAAATTTACTGGATGTTTCTTTTTAAATTCTTTTAAAATTAATTTATTTATTTTTAGTTTTCAAAATTCATTTCCACAAGATTTTGAGTTACAAATATTCTTCCCATCTCTTCCCTCCCCCCCACCCCAAGATGGCATGTATTCTGATTACCCCTTCCCCCAGTCTGCCCTCCCTTGTATCATCCCACCAATTCCTCTTATCCCCTTCCCCCTTACTTTCTTGTAGGGCAAGATAGATTTCTATACCCCATTGCCTGTATATCTTATTTCCCAGTTGCCTGTATAAACAATTTTTAACATTTGTTTTTAAAACTTTGAGTTTCCAAATTCTCTCCCTTCTTCCCTCCCCGCCCACTCTCATTGAGAAGACAAGCAATTCAATACAGGTTATTCATGTATCATTATGCAAAACATTTCCATAATAGTCATGTTGAGAAAGACTTAACTATATTTCCTTCTATCCTATCCTGTTCCCCATTTATTCTATTTTGTCCTTTGACTCTGTCTCTTTTCAAAAGTATTTGCTTCTGACTACACCCTCCCCTAATCTGCCCTCCCTTCTACCATCCTCCCCTCTCTTATCCCCTTCCCTGCTATTTTCCTGTAGGGTAAGATACGCAATTGAGTGTGTATGTTATTTCCTCCTTAAGCCAAATCCAATGAGAGTAAGGTTCACTCATTCCCTTCACCTCCCCCCTCTTCCCCTCCATTGTAACAACTTTTTCTTGCCTCTTTTATGCGAGATAATTTATACCATTCTATCTCTCCCTTTCTCCTTCTCCCACTATATTCCTCTCTCACCCCTTAATTTTATTTTTTAGATATCATCCCTTCATATTCAACTCACCCTGTGACCTCTGTGTGTATACACATATATATGTGTATATATATATATATATATATATATACATATATATGTATATACACATATATATTTATATATTCCCTCCAACTATGCTAATGCTGAGAAAGATTTCATGAGTTACAAATATCATCTTTCCATGTAGGAATGTAAACAGTTCAACTTTAACAAGTCCCTTATGATTTCTCTTTCCTGTTTACCTTTTCATGCTTCTCTTGATTCTTGTATTTGAAAGTCAAATTTTCTATTCAGCTCTGGTCTTTTCATGAAGAATGCTTGAAAGTCCTCTATTTCATTGAAAATCCATTTTTTTTTTTGCCCTGCAGTATTATACTCAATTTTGCTGAGTAAGTGATTTTTGGTTTTAATCCTAGCTCCTTTGACCTCTGGAATATCACATTCCAAGCCCTTTGATCCTTTAATGTAGAAGCTGCTAGATGTTGTGTTATCCTGATTGTGTTTCCACAGTATTTGAATTGTTTCTTTCTGGCTGCTTGCAATATTTTCTCCTTGACCTGGGAACTCTGGAATTTGGCTACAATATTTATAGGAGCTTTCCTTTTGGGATTTCTTTCAAGAGGTGATTGGTGGATTTTTTCAATTTCTATTTTACTCTCTGACTCTAGAAGATCAGGGCAGTTTTCCTTGATAATTTCTTGAAAGATAATATCTAGGCTCATTTTTTTGATCATGGCTTTCAGGTAGTCCAATAATTTTTAAACTATCTATTCTGGATCTATTCTCTAGGTCAATGGTTTTTCCAATGAGATATTTCACATTGTCTTCTATTTTTTCATTTTTTTGGTTCTATTTTATAATTTCTTGATTTCTCATAAAGTCATTAGCTTCCATCTGCTCCATTCTAATTTTTAAGGAATTATTTTCTTCAGTGAGCTTTTGGACCTCCTTCTCCATTTCGCCAATTCTGCTTTTTAAGGTATTCTTCTCCTCATTGGCTTCTTGGCCCTCTTTTGTCATTTGGGTTAGTCTATTGTTTAAGGTGTTATTTTTTTCAATATTTTTTGGGTCTCCTTTAGCAAGCTGTTGACTCATTTTTATCATTTTCTTGCCTCACTCTCATTTTTCTTCCCATTTTTTCCTCTACTTCAGTTACTTGATTTTCAAAATACTTTTTGAGCTCTTCTATGGCCTGCAACTAATTCATATTTTTCTTGGAGGCTTTTGATATAGGAGCTTTGACTTTGTTGTCTTCCAGTTGAATGTTTTGATCTTCTTTGTCACCAAAGTAAGAGTTTTTTTTTATACTGTTTGCTCATTGCTTTTATACTGTTTGCTACAGTCTGAGGTTTTTTATACTGTTTGTTCATTTTCCCAGCCAATTACTTGACTTTTGAGCTCTTTGTCAAGGTAGGACTCTGCTTCCAGAATAGAGAGTGCACTGTCCCAACCTTCAGGGATTTTGTGTAGCTGTTTTCAGAGATACTTCTAGGCACCTGTAAATTTTCAGTTCTTCTAAGGTGGTATGATGAAAGGAGAGGTGCTAGTACTCTCCTGGCCTGTGCTTTTGTCTGTGAGTGACCTCAAGCACTCTTTTCTGCCATGTAACTACCAGGAATATTTTTTTTCCACTGTAGGCACAAGCTCTGTCACACCAGTGCTCCTCCTCACCCCAGGACTTCCACCCAGGACTGTGACCCAGATCCAAGCAGGGCAAAGCAAGAGAATTCTGCTTCAGCACGAGCAAAGAGATCCCTGCAATCCCCCTCTGATTAGCCACTTTATCCCCCCCACCATCTGTGGGTCTGAAGCTCCAGCTGCTGCCACCACCACCGCCACTGCCACTGCCACCTCTGCTGCCCCAGGGCTGGGGCTGGACCACACTCCTCTCTTACCCAGGTCTGACAGAGTTTTCCCACTGGCCTTCTATGCTGTCTTTAGCATTTGTGGGTTGAGAAGTCTGGAAACTGCCACAGCTGCCAGTGATTCAGTCCCCAGGGTCCTGCTCCAGCCCTGTTCGTGATGGTGTGACTGGTGTGACAGACCTTTCTTGTCAACTTTCCAGGCTGTCTTGTGCTGGAGACTTGTTTCACCCTGTCATTTTGTGGGTTCTGTAGCTCTAGAATTTGTCTAGAATAATTTTTTACAGGTATTTGCAAGGATTTGGGGGAGAGCCCAAGGAAGTCCCTGCTTTTACTCTGCCATCTTGGCTCTGCCCCCTCCATGCTTCTTGCTATTATCATAATTTTTCTTAAATCTTATTACTCTGTTTTACCATTGGTCATGCTATGAGGTCCAAGTGATAGCTAAACAGCTAGATCTAAGAGAAGATCATTTCCCCCGGATGGAAACTATGCACCCTAGCTCCATATAGAGTCTCAGGGAATCCTTGAGGGGAGGGATGGGGGCAGGAGGGAAATTTCCCAGAAAATCTTTCAAAAATTGTTACAATCCTATTGGGGAAATTGGTTAAGGTACACCGAGTTCTGAGAAAAAGAAAAAAGTCTGTATCAACACAAATAAAAAAGGAAATATAACAAGGATGAGATAGTCCATAAGAGAGGAACTGCCTGAAACAAGAGGTAGGACCAAAGAGCAGAAGCAGTGCAATTATAAGGGAGAAATGCAACTTTGGCCTTCTATGACATAGAATCTGAGAGGTGGTTGAGATCTTAGAGATCTCTTTGTCCAACTCCCTCATTCTCCAGATGAGGAATCTGAGGTGCAAAGAAACTAGGTGTATCACACAACATCACACAGCTCATTAGAACCAAGACTGGGGCTAAAACTCAAATTTCCTAACTCATAATTCAGTAATCTTTCTACCATATCACATTATCCCTTCTAGAAATTGCTTTTTTAAAAACAAATATTCATTTTAAATTAAAATAATAAAATTGCTTTTAAAAATAAATTATAGATAAATATTTTTCATTTCTTTCTTTTTATATGTTAGTCATTTCTGGAAATACCTTTTTTCTTCTTCCCACTCCCCCATCCAAATTTCACTCTCCCCTATAACAAAGAAAAACAATTAAGCAAAAGGAAACAATAAAATGATTCATATCTAAAGATGCATTTAACATTCTGGAACAGTAGTTCCCTGCCTTTGCTCAGATGGGAGAAGTATGTTTCCTTATTTGATCTCTCAAAGTTATTTTTTCATGTTTTTGCATTGTATCCTGCTCTTCAAGTACCTGGAAAAGTGGTTTTGCTGGGGAGACAATTTGGCAATTAAGATTTTGCAAGAGGTTTATTGTTTTCTATAACTGAAGACGAAGGTTCATTTTTTAAAATTAAATTGTTTTTAAGTGAAAATCACCCTAGAAAGATTTTCCTGGCTGTGTCTTCTCCAAACATGTCAATTTTACAGGAACATGCCTTCTTTATCCTGGAAGATATCTTAAAGGCTAAATACATCCAAGAAGTCCTTTCAAATCCTCTTAAGCAGACTGGCTAAATTACCTATGAAGTCTTAGCCTGGCCACTATCCAGCTGGGAATTGCTCTTACTGTTAGAATACAAGGAGACACAGAGAAAAATTGTAACACAAGTAGATGTGTCATGCAGGATAAATGAAAGGTTTCCTATTAATCGGAAATTGAAGGCCTGAACTAAGGGAGGACATCTCCGGGACAAGTACCAGAACAATAGGAGAAGGAAAAGGGAAATTTTGTTCCACCAAGTCTGCTGACCCAGTCATTTTGGATCCTCAGCCAAAGGCTCCCTGGGGACTTATTGAAGAGGGCCATCCTTTCCATGTGTACCTGCTCATGTAAATGTTAATGATGTGGTTGAGAGCAGTTAGTTAAAAAAAATTATTTATTTTCAGTTCCAAGTTCTCTTCCTCCTACCATCCCTTGCCCTGCCCATTGAGAAAGGAAATGTGAAGCCCATTAAACATATTAAGTTATGTAACACTTATTTCTGTATCAGTCATGTTCCAGGGAGAAAAAAACAAGAAAAATAAAAGAAAAATATGCTTCGATCTGTAACCTATCAGTTTTCTCTTTATCTGTCAGTGGATAGCATTTTTCATCATGAGTCACTTGGAGGTGTGGGAGATCATTGTATTGATCAGAGTTACTAAGTCTTTCACAGTTGATTAGCTTTACAAGGTCACTGTTATCGTGTAGATTATTCTCCTGATTTGAATCACTTCGCTTTGCATTGGTTCATATAAGTCTTCTCAGGCTTTTCTGAAACCATCCCCTTCATCATTTCTTACAGCACAGTAGTATTCATTCATACACCATAACTTGTTCAGCCAATTCCCAAGTGATGGGTAGTCAATCCCTCAGTTTCCAATTTTTTCGCCACTACAAAAAGAGCTGCTATAAATATTTTTGTGCATATGGATCCTTTCCATTTTTCTTTGATCTTCTTGGGACTTAGTAGCCATAATGCAGGATAAAAGGGTATGCACAGTTTTACAGCCCTTGGGCATGATTCCAAATTGTTCTCCAGAATGGTTGTAACAATTCACACAACTTGAGCAACAGTGCATTAGTTTACTTATTTTCAACATCTGCTGGGAGCAGTTCAAATTTCCCCAAGTTGTTGCTTACGTGTTCTCATTTCTTCCATGTTCCATATTTAAGCCATGCCCTTTCCATTGCTTCTCATTGGCCCAGAAATGAAAATCGTTCTTTGTTTTCAGACCAGTACAAACCAAGAAAAGAAATATATCTCATGCAGAGACTGACCATTTTTCCTTCCCCACATCCACCTTTTATAGAGAGAATCATAGTCAAATATCCTTTCTTTATAACATTGCTCAAGTTTGTGAAGCTATATGTGGAAGTCTGCATTGTTGTCCATTAAAGAGACAGACTGGTGTCTTGGGGTCTGGAAGACCTAGGTTCAAATCCTGTCTCTGATACATACAGACAGTGTGACCCTGGGTAAATCACTGAACCTCTCAATTCCCCCAGGAAACTCCCTAACTTCCTACCAGTCCCAACTAAAATCCCTTCTTTTATTGGAGGACTTTCCCAATCTTTCTTAATTCTACTATCTTCCCCCTGTTAATTATTTCCTGTTTATCCTGCATATCATTTGCATTCTCTATGTTTGTTTGCATGTTGTCTCCCTTATTAGATTGTAAACTCCTTGAGGTCGGGTACTGTCTTTTGCCTCTTTTTGTATCCCCAGGGCTTAGCACAGTGCCTGATACATAGGACACACTTAATAAATGTTTATCAATTGATTGATTAATTAATACTACAAGAATAGTTGTTAATCTCCATTGGTAGAGGGAGTTTCTTCACTAAAACAATTCCCATCACCAGTGAAATCATAAGTCCAGGTGTGAGGAACCAGGGGAAGCAACAATCAAAATTTGTCACATATTTTTTGCATGAGTTGGGAGGGATCTGGAGTCTTCTGCATTCCTCAAAAGGCACGTTTGGGAGTTGTGGGCTAGGACTATGTGAATAAATACATGCTTGGCCTGTGCAGGCCCCTTCTCAAACCTCTCAATTACATGTGGCCCATCTGGTTGTTAGATGTGGTTTATTGGTTTGTTTTCCAAATTTGCTCTCAGCTCAAAGCACAAGTCATAGACAGGTGCAAAGGACTTTTTGGTGATCTCTTAAATTGTTTCCCAGAAGGGCAGTGACTCATCACGGGAACCTCTTCCCACCCCCACCCCCCACCTTACCTCCCTTCCTGCTTCGCCCCCCTGCGATGAACCTTGATACACAGCACACCAATCTCAACATGGTGCCAACAGCACCCATTGACAGTGGCTTGGCCCTTTCCCTGTAGGTAGAAGAGGCAACTCTGGGACAAGAAAGAATAGGGAATTTTTCTTCAGAAGCATTGCCCTTTGTCTAACATCTAAAGGGCAGAAAGCCATTTGCCACCATACTTGAGTACCTCCTTCCAGGATTCTTTGAAGTTTGGGCCTTGGTCAGTTCTAGGCTTCTAGAAAAATAAAATCCTTTCCCAGAAGCTTCTTATTACCTTTAGGAACAAATATGACCTCCTCAGTTTGACATTCATAAACTGGGTGGGCCCAACCCTACTCTTCCAACCTTGTTACACATTCTTCCCCTTTACAATACCATCAACTGGTATCCTTATATGTGGATAGCACTCCATTTCTGGTCTCTACACCTGTCCCTCAAGACTGTGATGCACTGCTTTGTCCCATTTCTACCTCTTAGGATCCACTGGGAATTCTTCAGCTCAACTCTTGAAGCTTTTGCTAACTTCTCCCCCCATCTCCCTCTCCAAGCTTCTCATGTTTGCCCTCCAAAAATCCCCTTGTATCTGTTTTGTATATACCTCCATAGGTATAATGCCCTTTCCAGAGGCCAGCCTCACCTCCCAGTTTTGGTCAACCCATGGAAAAGGCTTTGCACGTGTGTATGTCATAACTTCAGGAGGATGTGAGCTTCTCATGGACTAAGACTGGCTTCATTTTTACTTTTGTATCTCCAATGTCCGGCAGAATGTCTGGCACAAAATAGGACCTATACAAATACCTGTTGCTTACTTGATTTTCTCCTGTCTTCCTATCCTGGAATGCTTTGCAACATGAGACCAAATACGAGCTGGCTCACCAAGCCCTCTCTTAGGAGCATCTTTAGATTATAAGACCCCCCAAGGGTATCTCATTTGACTGCTTCTTTAGCCAACCTGGACACTTAACATGACTTGCTTTTGCAATGGCAGTCTTCTGTGTCTGGAATGTATTGTCTCCTTACTTATACCTCATAGAGGCCCAATCTTGCTTGAAGATTCAACTCAGATCCCCTCAACTGCTAGTGCCCTACCTCCCAAAGTACCTTGTATTTTTATATTTGTATTGTATTTGTATAGTATGTATATATTTGTATCATATTTGTATAAGTTGTATGTATTTGTATTGTATTTGTATGATGTATATATATTTGCATCATATTTGTGTAATTTATATATTATAACATATAGTTATACTACATAGTATAGTTATGACATACACATGTAAAATTTGTATATTTGCATTGTATTTGTATAATATGTGTACATTTGTAATTGTATCTTATTTGTATATATGTATTTATTAACTTTATACTTACCGTGTATATATTTTTACTTTTTTCACAACCAAAAAAATCTATTTTCTCTACTCCCATGGTGGGAGAACAAACAGACTCAGTAACAAATATGTATAGTTAGGCAAAACAAATTCCCTTATCTTGGCCATATTCAAAAAAATGTCTCATTTTTCACCTTGAGTCCTTTTTCTCTCTGTCCAGAGTTAGGCAGCATTCTTCACGAGCAGTTCTCTAATAATAATTGGTCATTGCATCGATCGGTTCTTTAGCCTTTCAGAGTCGATTGTTTCTGTCGCAGTTTTGTTGTTCGGTCATTTCAATCGTGTCAGAGACTCCTCATGACCCCATTTGGGGTTTTCTTGGTGAAGACACTGCAGCGGTTTGCCATTTCCTTCTCCAGCTTATTTTACAGATGAGGAAACTGAGGCAAACAGGGTAAAGTAACTTTTTGAGGGTCACCTAGCTAATAAGTGTCTGAGGCCAGATTTGAAGTCAGATCTCGTTGACTCCAGGTCCGGCGCACTGTTCGCTGTACCGTCTAGCTACCAGCTGATGTGATTTTTACAAAATTATTGCTATTGTATAAACTCCTCCGGTTCTGCTCCCTTCACTCTGCTCTGGTTCATGTTGTTGTATACATGAGTGACCCTGGGTAAGTCACTTAACCTTGGAGATAATAAAAGACCCTACCTCCAAATGTAGTCGCAAGGATCACATGAGATGACATTTGCAAAATGCTTAGCATGGTGCTTGGTACACAGTAAGCATTATATGAATGTTAATTATTATTATTATTTTATGTGCTTGTCTCTCCCATTAGTATTTAAGTTTCTTGTGAGTAGAGACTGTTTCCTTCTTTGTACTTGCACCTAGAACAGAGCCTGGTATATAGTAGGTGCTTAACAAATGTTTATTAATTGTTCGATTTAGGAAACATGCAGGCAACATACTGCTGTACTAGTGAGATCAGATAGTTTAGGTTGATAAGAGTAAGGACTGTTTGAGAGTATTTTGAGTGGTTGATTTTGTGACTCAAGGCCCCTTTTTCCTCCTCCGGGCCCTTTGACGTAGTATATAAACAGTGTAACTAGTGTTAGAGGCTTTCGCTATACAGAAGATCCAGTTTTAATTTGGGATATTTCTTTTTTCTCTGTGCTCCTACCTGGAAAATTTGGGGAAGTCACTTTAGGACGCAAGCTAGTATGCAGATAACCAACTCCTTTTATAAACATGCAGTTCACGAGTTAAAGAAGGAAACTTTATGGAAAGATCAAAGAAAACATAATAGAACCCCAAACCAAAGCCTTGGAAAACAGACACACCCTCCAATAAGCAACCCTTTCCAAAAGATCCATGCGGCTGCTTAGTCACTTATAGTCCCAAATAAGCAGATTCTGCGCCCTCCCCCTTCTCCAAGCAGGGGTCCCAGGCCTGGCTCCTCCTGAATGCCTGAAGCTGCTCCAAGCTGCTAGTGCCAAGCACTGCTTTCAGGCAAAGCCAAAAACCTGCTATGGAGTCTATCTCTTTCGTTGGGCAGTCTTTGCCACATAGTGGGGAAGACATCCAGGTCTTTCTTTTGTGTTGTAGACTTTTAGGGATGCAGTGAAATATAAAGTGAGGGGAGAGGTAAGG
Source organism: Trichosurus vulpecula (assembly GCF_011100635.1). Lineage (NCBI taxonomy): Eukaryota > Metazoa > Chordata > Mammalia > Diprotodontia > Phalangeridae > Trichosurus > Trichosurus vulpecula. The sequence continues at coordinate 200,804,546 of NC_050580.1, forward strand.
AGGGAAATAGAGGGAGGGAGTAGAATAGTATTGTATCACATTCCCACACCACCAGTTATTAAGCCATTCATTCACAAATAGACATTCCTTTAGATTCTGGTTTGTTTTCCATCACAAAGAGAGCTGTCATAAACTGAGCACCTGTACTTATTTATCTGATTGCTTTTGGGTATAGGTCTAGCAATGGGATAACTGAGTCAGGGGACAAATATTGTTTGTGTGTGTGTGTGTGTGTGTGTGTGTGTGAGAGAGAGAGAGAGAGAGAGAGAGAGAGATGGAGACAGAGAGAGAAGGAGAGAGAGAGAGAGAAGGGGGAGAGGGAGAGAGAGGGGAGAAAGAGGGAGGGGGAAAGAGAGGAGAGACAGAGAGGGAAAGGGGAGAAGAGGAGAGGAAAGGAGAGGAGAGGAACCCTAGTTTCTAGAACAGTGCCTTCAATATACTAGGTACTTGTTAAATTTATTGAATTGATTTTATTTCTTAATTAAAAAACAAACTTTATTAATCCCTTTTGTTTTTAAACCATGATATTTCTGGAGATACCCTACTCCCCTCCAAATTGAATCCTCTCCCATAATCAAGAAAAAAGTTAAATGAAACCACCTGAAACAGCGATCAATGTATGCGATATATGCGCCATTCTGCCCTTGTCTCCTGTCTCTCTCAGAAGAGGAAGGAATATGTTCCACTATATATTTTCTGGGACCATTGCAGTTTTTCAGTTCTTCAAAATTCATCTTTTTACTTGTCTTTTCATTTGTACTATTGTCATCATTTTTGTTCTGGATATTTCACTTTTCCTACAAACCTTCCCATGTTTCCCTCCCCCTGCCCCAGATTCTTCATATTTATCCTTTCTTACTGCATGAAAACTGAGGGAGTTCTCTCGCCTGAGAATTCACTTATGTAAGTTATCTATTGTCTATCTCTATGTAATAAGATATGTTATAACAGAATATTATTATAAGGAATGTGTTGATCACTTGTGCTTATCTTTTTTTCCTCTTTTAAAAAATACTATTTGTTATTCGGGATGGCTCTTCAGGAGGGGGAGGGGGAAGAATAACTGATAATGCAAGAATCCAAAGACATCAACAAATGCTCATTTTAAAAAGAAAAGGAAAAACGAAGGTGAGGATCGTAGAGACGGATGAGAAAACTTGCATGAACTGATGCAGAGTGAAGTGAGCAGAACCATCACAATCCCAATGCCAATCCCAATCACAATAACTCTAATACCGTAACTAAAGCGAGCTCAAAATCAAAGTTGAACTCTTGGTGATTATAATGAGCAACCTCAGCTTTCAAGAACGAATGATGAAATTCATCTCCTTCCTTTCAATAGAGGGGTAGAGGCCTACAGGTCTAGTATATTGCATAGAGTTTCCTGTGGTCACAGGGCCATTTAATTCTATTTAATGGTTTTTCATTGTTATGAGGTAGAGGGGGGTATGGAACTTATTTTAGGGGGGAGGGGAATTATTTTATTGTTATGAGACAGAAGGGCAGATGGGGCTTATTTTAGTGGGGAGGGGCAACAGATCCAGAAATAACTATAATGTAAAAACAAAAGGCATCAGTAAAACAAAAATTTAAATATCGAATTACTGGTCTGCTTTCCTCTGGCGCTCCCTCCCCTTTCCCTACAAAGAAAAGCAGAACTTTTGATCCTTTTTGTAGTACAAACCACACACTGGCTGTTTAACTCCCATGTTTGAAGGTGGGTTTGCAGGTAGAATAGACTCTCTAGTTAGATCTTCTATTAGTCACTCTTTCCCCTTCTCTTTCCCTGAGGTCAGCAAAGGAAAGGTCAGATCTTTAGGCTTTGGGGAATTGGTGTTGCTTGCTCTTGTTACGTGCCAGAGTAGTGGAGGAAGATAAAATTGTCTATGGTTCAGTTCTACTAATTATATCTACATTCGAGCCACTCTTTAGTCTCCACAACTGGTAGTCATGCTATGTCCCAACCATGACCTGCAGTTAATTGCTAATTTTTTCTGTCTTCTGGCTGCTTGACAAATTATTGAACTGATTGGGAAAGTGACAAGCTCTGATTAAGTTCCTCTTCCACGTGTCTGTCTTGGATTCTGTGGCTTCCTTTTCTGACTTCTCACACCTCCCACAGTCTCTGGATGTTGCAAAACAGATTTTACCACTGGGGTATTTTTTTTATTCTTTGGTTATACCATTTAATTTTAGTAACTTGAAAAATTCACTTCCCATCATAGGAGGAGTCCTTCACTCTAAGCATGACCACAAGTTCCAGTTTCCCTTGACAAAGGGACTTCATGCCCTAGTTCCAAGGAAATCTTTGCCTTAGGCAAAGTACATTCTAGTAGCACCATGTTTGGGGGACCCATGCCCACACTACTTGACCTATACCTGTGTTTCAGTTTCCCTCTTCCAGAGAGTTACCTGAATACACGAAAGATCTGTGATTTCCTCAATTTGGGGAAATCCAATGGGGAATTCCAAGTCCCAGGGAGTTACCTAAGGCACATAGAAATTAAGTGACTTAAAATGTCACAAGGGGGTATAGAATCAAAATTTTCAGCCTCTTTTATACTTTTATAGAGTTGGATATCACCGGAAAAGCCTATGGTTAAACTAGGTATTGCTAATGTATACAGTAAGAGACATCTTGCAGCTTTTAGATAAAACAAAGAAAGCTTTATACTACTTGCTTGTATAATTTCTAACAATCCACTATTCATTCATATTTTGCCTTTTTCTTAATACCATAGAAGACTTTGCCTAGCTCTAGTGGTTTGCCTCTGAATAAATCCATTAATTTAATGTGCAAAATAAAGCCAATGCAGCTAAAATTAGAAGGCAAATGGGTAACTGGGGAAAAAAAAATCTTTGGAGCAAATTTATCTGATAAAGATCCATATCCAAGATATATAAGGAACAGATTCAAATTTATAATGAGAGCTGCCATTTTCCCATAGATAAAAAGCCAAAGGATGTGAACATGCATTTTTCAAAGGAAGAAGTCCATGCTGTCAACAATCACATAAAAAAATGCTCCAAAATCACTAATAATTAGAGAAAATGCCAATTAAAGAAACTCTGAGGTTCTATCTCACACATGTTAGATTGGTGAAGATGACAAGACAAGGAAATAACTGTTGGAGGGGCTGCAGAAAACTATCTATGGATTGGCCGAACCATTCTAGAAAGTAGCTTGCAACTACGTCCAAAACGTCACTAAATTGTGCCTACCTTTGGACCCAGTAATACCACTACTAGGCATACGTACACCAAAGAAAGAAAAAGAGGCATATGCATAAAAATACTTTTAGCAGCTCTTTGGGAAATAAGGGGATGAAGAACTGCTGAACAAAGTATGGTGTAGGAATACAATAAAATATTATTGCACCATTAGAAACTGGGAAGATCTCTATAACCATTGCAGGGTGAAGTGAACAGACCTACAAGAATTTATGCAATGACATTAAACGACAAAACTCTTGAAAGCTTTAGAACTCTTTATGAATGCAATGACCAACCATGATTCTAGAGGAATGAAGATGAAATGAAAGATGGAGATGAAATGGGCTACCCACCTCCTGAGAGAGAGGTGAGGGACTTCAAATGCAGAATGGCATGTACATTTTTGGATGTGGTCAATGTAGGAATTTATTTTACTCAACTGTGCATTATTTGTTGTGAGGATTTTTTTTTTCCCTTTTGAGAGATTGTTCAATTGGGGGAAGAAATGGCATGGGGGCGGGGAAGGATAAGTGATTCTTAATCAGAAAAAAGCCCAGTAAAGTTTCAAATTTTTAAAAAAATAAAATTTAATTTAATTTTTAAAAAATTTTAAATTAAATTTTAAAAATTGAATCTACAGTTCTGTAGATTCATTCATCTCTTAGAGTTCTAAGCTTTATCCTTCCTATATTGCACCTCCTATCTTTTTATTCTGTTTCCCCCAGGTAATAAAAAAACAATTTTGCTCAGTTTTTACCTGTTGAGGGAGTCTTCCTATCCAGAACAGACTTGGAATCTGTGACAGACCTCTCCCATGTGGCCACAAATTAACAAATAAAGGAAGGAAACAGACCTCAGTCCTGCTGTAGGAAAACATTAGTGGTTATTTCTTTGGCAGGAGACCTGAATCCAGGGCTTCTAGCCTCCAGACTCCGCAGTTTAGTTGCTAGGCTATACTGCTTCCAGAAGATTATGAACTCTAAAACCAAGAGGTTTGGTGCTAACATGGGCTCTCTCAGAAGTCAGCCAGGACACCAATTTCCCCCTGGCTTACTCCAAGTGCCTTGCCCCCTGGCTCCTCTTAGCCAAGGGAGATCTCTTCTCTCACTCAGTTCCTATCTGAGTGGCTGAACTACAACTCAAGAGGATACTTGCTCTCAATTGTATGTTTTCGGACACAGCTGTTGAGGAGCCTGGCCTTGCAGCAATTCTAGCAGCTGGCATTTTTATTGCTTCCAGCTAAGTAGTGACTCACCATCTTTAATAATAACAATACTTGGGCCTTTTACAGAGTCAGAGCACTTTCAAGATACTCAGTAGTACAACACAGGAAGCCCTCTTTCTGACCTCCCACCAAATTTCCGAGTCTTCCTTTATGGTACTTTTCTTTCACCACCACCAAGATATTTGTAGATTAATAGATCCAAAATGAAGAGGCTCCAATTTACCAGGGGCAAATGGGGACATAATGGCTTTTATGACAAAGTGAAATTATTATTATTTTGTTTTTAATATTCTTGATTTTTTTTGAGGAAGAACCCATAGTTTGTGGCATCATGGAATATTTGTACCTTTTCTCATTAGAACAGGTTATAAATTGGATGTATATTTGGCAGGACAGAGGGGAAGACAGTGAAGAAGGAGCTTATAATTTCTTCTAAGTAAGAAACATATAGAAGAAACTCCTTCCACAGATGCTGACAGGTAGCGATTTACTTAACATTTTTTATTTATTTTATTTCACTTTTAATTTATGGAATAAAACAAGCATTTCCATAACATGCCATAGTAAAAAAAAAGATGATTGCACATTAAACTACAAATTTAGTGATTTATCATATTAGAATTGTCTTGGACACTGAGAGTATGGGGCCCTACAGCCAGTATATCAAAGGCAAGTCTTAAATTCAAATCTTCTGATTCCAACACCAATCTTTCAATTTGTCAGATTCTTAAATAATGAATTTCAAGTTACTAAACAATAGATAATAAAAGATGTGAATCCAGGGGTACAAAAGTATTAACACTACAACTCTGTATAAACTTTATTGAGTTGTCTTGCTAGCATCTGCTGATTGGTGGTGGTGGGTGTGGGAAGATCCTATAATCAGCAGAAAATTCTTTTTGATTCTGTTCGAAAAGTTCATGTCTTTTGTGTTTAATATCATATTCGTTTTAGAATATGTCCCTCTACCTTCCTTACCCAGTAGACCTTCCCTCTTATCCCTTGTTTTCATTTAATACCCATATTCAATTAATCATATTGATCAGCTACTGTCTACTAGATGCTGGGGATGGGGGGTGGGGTACAAAGACAAAAATGGAACAGTCCTTATACTCAAAAAGTTTATGCGCTCCTAAAAATAGTGGCTAGAAATTGGAATTATGCAAAGAAAGTTACTAAAATGTCCATGTCCTTCAACCTAAACTTTCTACTACAAGGCATATAATCCCAAAGAAATCAAAGACAAAAAGAAAAGCCTCATGTGCACCAAAATATTTAAAATAGTCCTTTTTGTAGTAACAAAGAACTGGAAACAAAGCAGATGCCTATTAATTGAGGAACAGCTAAAAAAAAAATTGTCATATATGTGTAGTACTTTCTCTGACTCACTCTCACTCACAATTCCCCCTATCACTAATAGGTTGAGTCCCCAGAGGGTGGCTGAGTACTACTTCCTGAAGAATTCGAAGGGTAACTCTAAGAGGTTGGGATTTCCAATACTGTTGTTCCTAAGCCCACATTGGGCATGCTGCTTATATTAATCGACCAGACGTTTTCAATATGTTAGTAAGTTTTTACTGAACTTTTTCTCTTTCTCTTTTTAAATTCTTATTATAAGGGATGGCTGGCTGGAAAATGCAATGGGAAAATATCAATGATGTAAAAGCAAAGGCTATTAATAAAAAAAAAAAAATAGAAGCCAGGCTCATGTATAGCGTAGTACTTGGAAGTGCTGAAAAGATTGGGGGGAGGTGGGGATGAGGTATTGTTGATGCACAAGTGTGTAGTTGCTGAAGAGGAAAGGGCCAATAGAGAATAGGAGAAGAGAAAATGGTGGAGGTGAGAGGAGATGTAGAGACAAACATGACTTTCTTCCTCCTACAACTCTTGATTTATTTAATTGTCCCTCAGACTTAACCAACATGAGTACTGTAGGTGAAAAGTATTGTGATTTGAAGGGTGCTCTCAAAATGTCTTCCCTACTGACCTGCCACCATGGCTAATATTAAAAATATTAATTTAATGCCACCATGGCTTTAAAAATGCCTTCTCTCAAAACAACTATGAAGGAAGATGCTATCTGCCTCCAGAGAAAGTATACAAAAAGTAAACAAAGAACACACACACACATTTGTGTCTAATGGTAGCCTTCTCTAGGGCAGGGTGGGGAGGAGGGGAGAGAAAAGATAAAGCACACAGCAGAAAACAAAAGAAAACTTAGGAAGAAGCACAAAAAAGCAGAGCAGCTTTGAAAATGTTGTGTAGTATTTATTACAGTTTTTCAAAAAAAAAGTAAACAGTGTGAAGTGGAAATTCATGGCTTTATGTTGAATCCTCTTTTTATGTTGTGCTGTATACATGGAAATGTTCTTTGTCTTGTCTTTATGTATTTAAGTTCAAAGTAAATTTTAGAATTTTTTTTAAATTAAAATTTTTTTAGAAAGGAAAAAATCCCTACTCTGAGAGGCAGCATGGTGGGTCACGTACTTAGGCCCTGTACTTAGGAAGACTTGCATTATACCTCTAAGGCACAATAATACAGCAGCTAGAATTTATAAAGCACTCTGAGGTTTGCAAATATCTTTATACAGTTATTCCTTCTACATCACAACTTTGATATACAATTGATCAGCATAAGAAATAAACAGGAATTTTGGGGGAGTTTTGCGGAAGCCACAGACTATATGCGAAGGCATACAGACAAAACAGAAAAAGTTTAGAAACTCAGAAATGTATAAAATATAAGGATAATATTAACACATTTTATCTTTTAATACCATAATAATTCAGACTTCTCTGGTATGAAGTGAAGACAAAATTTTTTTGTAGATTCTCCAGATTATGGGGGCACTGTGACCCTAATCTTCTGGATACAGAAGGGATAACTGTATATGTTAACCAATTTGACCCTCTGACAATCCTATGAACTAAGCATTATTATTCCCATGAAGAAACCGTTCAAAACAGAATTTAAACTCAGGTCTCTCTGACTTTAAGTGCAGCACTAAGTTCATTGTGCCACCCATATTGGCTGATATTGGCTGTGCAACCCTGGACCAGGGCCTTTTTAAACTCTTGGGGATCTGGGCAACTACTGTAATTTATAGAACCATCAGTGATCCACCTTTGTACAGGGAAGTTCCTCTCTGGGTGTTCCCTACACCTTGGTCCAGAACACAAAAAGAAATTCACCATTTTGAGTTTAGGTATTCTCTCCGAAAGGCTTTCTGTTAAAATGTCCATGTATTCCCTGGGAAGAGAAGAAGAACTGAAGAAGCCAATCATCTCCCAGTAACACTCATTGACGGGCTAGTTTGAATTAATTTATTGGAATAACTATCTAGTCTCTAATATATTTTATATAATATATATATTATATATATATCGTATTATATAATATATTTATATAATATATTTTTGACAAGAATATTCTCACCAGGGCTTCAAATCAGAGAACTCTATATTTGCAGAAAGATAAAAATGCTTAATAATGATAATGACAATAATAATACGTCATGTTTATGTAGAGGGCAGCTAGGTGGTACAGTGGATAAAGTGCCAGGCCTGGAGTCAGGAAGACCTGAGTTCAAATCCAACTTCAGATGCTTACAAGCTGTGCAACCCTGCACAAGTCACTTAACCCTGCTTGCCTCAGTTTCCTCATCTGTAAAATGAGCTGGAGAAGGAAATGGCAAACCACTCCAGTATCATTGCCCAAAAAAACCCCAAAAGGGGTCATGAAGACCTAGACATGACTAAAAATGACTCAACGACAACCACAAAATGTTTATAAAATGCTTAAGGTTTGTAAAGTGTGTTCTATGTATTAGCTCATTTAAGTCTCATAACAACCCTTCGGAGTAGGTGTTGTCACTAGCCTTATCTTACAGATGAAGACTCTGATGCTGAAGGAGGTAAAGCCACTTGCCCAGGAGTCACAAAACTACTAACTGTCCGAGGCAGGATTTGAACCCAGGGTTTTCCTAACTCCAAATCCAATGCTCTGTTCACTATGATACCTAAAAGGCAAGGAAGAGGTGCGCATTGAGTGTCAGTAGGATGATCCTTGATGACTCGGGAAATGAATGATTGGAACATGAGGTAAATCTGAGGGGAGCAGACGGGCAGTCCAAGAACTGGATTGGTGCCCACAAAGTGTTAAAAGACTAATATGAGGGCCTTCAACAGGCTCAGAAGATCCTTTTATGAGAAAATCATTGAAGGACCATGGAAGGGACCTCAGAAACCTACCCTTTAATTTTACAGATGAGGGAATTGAGACCCAGGAAGATCGCATGATTTGCTCAAGGTTACACAGCTAGGTGGTACAGTGGATAGATTGCTGGGTCACTCTGAGTCAGAAAGACCTGAGTTCAAATCCAGCCTCAGACACTTATTAGCTGTGAGGCCCTGGGCAAGTCATTTAACCCTGTTTGGTTCAGTATCCTCATCGGCAAAATGAGCTGGAGAAGAAAATGGCAAACCAGTCCAGTATCTCTGCCAAGAAAACCCCAAATGGGGTCACCAAGAGTCAGACATGACTGAAATGATTGCCCAGCAACAAACACAGAGAGTAAGCTTCAGAGATGAGTTTTGAACCAAGGACCTGATTCCAGAGCCATTGTGCTTTTCATTGTACCATGCTATCTCCCAAGGTTTACACAGGTTGAGACGACATGGTTAGGTAGGTTGTGATCTGAACCATCAGAAGGTGTCCACAAATCCATGAGATCATTAAAGCATTCGGCTGAATGTGAATGAGAAGTCCAAGAACAGGGATATATGGGACTAGAACCAAGGAAAGGCAAATTGAGTGGTCAGAAGTGATGCTCTGGAAAGGTCTGGAGAGTGTGATGGTTTTCAGGAAAAGTGTACCTGAGATCACAAGATCAGAGGGACCTTAGAAGGGTAGGCTAGTTCAAGCCCTCTACTTTGCAGGAAGCCCAGAGGAGCTGGGCTCTGTGAAATGCTAAATCTTTGTAAAGATTAAGCCCTTTACTGGGGGCTGAAGCCCAAAGGCAAACTGGGGGTAATTAGTAGAACTGCCTTTTCCCTCAAAACCAAGCCATTTCCCCACTGTATCTGCCCTCCATTAGTGTGCCTAGGGGCTAGTGAGAGTCCAAGTGAAGGCTTCAGGTTCCTAGAAAATGAGATTTGCTTTGGGCTACACAGTAAATGCAAAAGACAAACTTTACCCCCTTCACCCTTTTATCTAGGAACAGTCCAGTCCCACCCTACTCCCCACCAGCTTGGTTCTCAGGGCTACATCACTGGGCAAATATCATAAGGAGGGAAGGAGATTGCACGCAGGGCCTTGATATAGCTAGCTTGGAGTCGCTCTGTCTTGGAACCAGTCAGTTGTCAACCTCCCCACCTGCTGGAGGGTTGAAAAACATAGATCACATCCTTCTCTTGTTGACTCCCACACACATGATTCAGTCTTCCCAGGCAACTCCTACTGACATCTACACTGGCAGAAAGGAGAGAATCAGGTTTGATGGGTTTGGTCTCTTTCATGTGAGGAGAGCTTTTGTGCAGTTCCCTTTGGGGAAGAAAGAAAACACCCAACCCTCTTACTTTTCCATTAAATTAGAGGGTGCTTGCTGCACTGTAAAACTCTTGAGATTTATCATGACTCCATCATGGGTTTTGGTAGAGGCATGTCTGAATGTGCATGATGTGTGGGCGTGTGTCCAGCCAAGATGTTTAAGGCCCTAGAGGGCTGAGATTAGATTCTAGTCCTCATGTAAAGGCATCAAACACCCAGAAGTGGTTTCCAATGTGGGGGAATTTGGGAAAAGACAGAACTGGGCTGAAAAGTCCAGCCATCATGCTTCTTCTCCCTAACCATGGGTGGCGAACCATTTGAACGTGAGAATTTTCAATGTGGGCATGTTTGCAATGCTTATCCCACTTCCGACAGACTTGGAAGTGGTTGGCAAAAGGACAGCTTCTGTAAGGGAAGTGAGTGATAGCAAACTTTAGAATATATTAGAAACCATCTCTGCTTTTTGGAGACCACTAGAAAGATCGTGAGCTTATGGGAACAATAGCTACACCTGGAGGAAAAGATCATCCCACAGCTGCATTCAAATCAGATTCTTTTGTCCTTTTAATCAACTAAGTGAGAGGCAACACGGTTGTTTAGTCATGTCCAACTTTTCATGACCCCATTTGGGGTTTTCTTGGAAAAGATTCAGGAGTGGTTTGCCATTTCCTTCTGCAGCTCATTTTACAGATAAGGAAACTGAGGCAAATAGAGTCGTGACTTTCTCAGGGTCACACGGTATCTGAGATTGGATTTGAACTCAGGAAGAGGAGTAGTCCTGACTTTAGGCCCAGCACTAGATGGGCTTGGCTGCACTCTACCTCCAATCCTGGCTCCAAGGTCACCAGAGCTCTCTTGAATTTCCGGTCACCTCAGGTATCTTAAACTAAGGACAAATATCACAAAGCAGAAACAAATGGGCCCAGATCCATTTCTTGGAGCAGAGGTTAAAGAGAGCAGGGGAGGGACAAGTCTCTTTTCCCTCTCACCTCTCTGCCCTTTGCTACTCTAGATACGCCATTTAATCTCCAACAACCCAGGTTTCTTCAGCTTTAAAATGCGGAGAATAAAACCTCCCTCACAGGTTTCTTATGAGGCTCAACAGAGGGAGCTTTGCTTGGAACCAGGAAGTTCTAGGTTCAGTTCCCTCTAACACCTACTGGCTATGTGACTTTGACCAAGTCTCTTTACCTCTCAGGGCTCTATGTGGCTCTCTAATTATAAAGTGAAGAGAAGGTATTAACTTGCAATGGTAAAGGGAATTTTCTTGCCTGGGAGTTCCCTCTAGCCGTGAAATTACAGATCTAATTCCCTAGGCTTATGAAACCTGGGAATTTACTTTACCACATCGGACTAGGCTAGGAGTAGAAAAATGAATGAGACACATTTCCTGCCATTAAATAGCTTGTTATCTAGTAATCCAGACAGCTGAGTGGCACAGTGGATAGAACACTGGCCTAGGGTTGGGAAGATCTGAGTTCAAATGCAGCCTCAGACATTTACTAGATGTGTGACCGTGGGCAGGTCATTTAACCCTGTTTACCTCAATTCCTCATCTACAAAATGAACTGAAGAAGGAATCTCTACCAAGAAAACCCTAAATGGGGTCACAAAGACTCACAAACAAGTACTGAAATGACTGAACAACAGCTATCTAGTAATCATACGATATAGAGGGGAAAAAAAAGTGTAAACTCAGGAATCAGAGGACCTGGGTTCAAATCCCACCTTTGACAAATCCCATCTCTACCCATTGGACCCAAGTTGTCACTTCCCTGGGCCTCCCTCTCCCCATCTGTGAAATAAGGGATTTGTACTAGACAGCCTTTAAGATCCTTAACTCTCCTTGATGTCAGTGGGACTAAGAGTAGGCATGAAGGGTCAGCAAACTGTAGCTCAAGGGTCAAATCCAGCCAGGCTGCCTGTTTCTGTATGCTTACTACTTAAAAAGAGTTTTTATATTTTAAAATAAAACTTTATCATATGTAAACATGTAAAAACCATCCTCAGTTCCCCTCTGTACAAAAACAGGCAATGTTTGGCCCTTAGGAGTCATCTGTCAAACCCCGATAAACCACTGAGTATGTCTTGTACAAAGTGAGAAATGTGCTCATGAGTAAACACTTTAGATGGTGCAGTGGATAGAGAGCCAGGCCTGGAGTCAGGAAGACTCCTCTTCTTGAGTTCAAATCCATCTTCAGATTCTTACTAGCTGTGGGACTCTGGTCAAGTCACTTAACCCTGCTTGCCTCAGTTTCCTCATCTGTAAAAAGAGCTGGAGAAGGAAATGGCAAACCACTCCAGTATCTCTGCCAAAAACACCCAAAAACAAACCCAAATTGGGTCATAAAGAATCATTCATGATTGAACAATGACAAAAATTCCCAAAATAACTGAGTTCTTAATACTGGGTACAGCATGGGATTCTCCTGTAGCCTTATTTCTTTTCTGAGCCTCCCTTTCCTTTGACAGGTGGTATGACGCAGTGGATAGATGTCTTTTCAGCCAGGAAGACCTGGCTTCAGTTCCTGCCACTGATAGACACTGGCTGCGTGACCCCCGGTACCCTAGGCAATTCTCCAGCAGTATAAAATGCAAAGAAGGTGCCAACATGCATTGGCAGAGGAAATAGTTTACCAGGAGCTCCCTATAACAATGAAATCACAGGTCCAATCCCTCCCCCTTCCATCTTGCCTTTTTAAGTTCCCAGGGTTTACTTAAGTCAACAGGAAGTCATAAGATGTCTGTTCTCAGTAAAGCTATCTTTTTCCCTTTGTCCTCAGGTAGTCCTTGGAATAGAAGTTTGAGAAAGGGGACGGAGGAGGGGACTTGCTAATATTTCTTTCTGAAACCACCAAAAAGCAGACCAGCAGCATTTCCTGGGGAAGACCTGAGGACAAATTCTGCCTCAGACAGTTACTAACGGTGCTACGTTTTTGTGGTTTAGTCATGTCCAACATTTCATGACCCCATTTGGGGTTTTCTTGGAAAAGATGCAGGAGTGATTTGCCATTTCCTTCTGCAGCTCATTTTACAGATAAGGAAACTGAGCAAATAGAGTTGTGACTTTCTCAGGGTTACACGGTATCTGAGATTGGATTTGAACTCAGGAAGAGGAGTAGTCCTGACTTTAGGCCCAGCACGAGATGGGCTTGGCCGTACCCTACCTCCAATCCTGGCTCCAAGGTCACCAGAGCTCTTTGAATTTCCAGTCACCTCAGGTATCTTAAACTAAGGACAGATATCACAAAGCAGAAACAAATAGGCCCAGATCCATTTCTTGGAGCAGAGATTAAAGAGAGCAGGGGAGGGACAAGTCCCTTTCCCCTCTCACCTCTCTGCCCTTTGCTACTCTAGATATGCCATTTAATCTCCCACGACCCAGGTTTCTTCATCTTTAAAACAGGGAGAATAAAACCGCCCTCACAGGTTTCTTAGGAGGCTCAACAGAGGGGGCTTTGCAAACTATAGAATGGTATAAAGTTGGCAGTACCAGTGAGTAGTGGCATCCTGCTCTTAGAGAAGACCAGTACCAATGGCAACAACCACGGCAGCGTGGAGAGGAGAAGAGAAGAGCCTTCGGGACATACACAGCCCTCAGTTTACCCAGATTTGACAATTCAATTCAACGAGCATTTATTAATCACCTACTGTGTGCAAGGCATTATGAAGATACAAAGATAAAATGAAAATCATCCCCTCAATGTGGAAACAACAAGTGTGTGTGTGAGTAAATACAAGATAATTTGAGAAGGAAGGAAAAGCTAATACTAGAAGAAAAGTATTTCCTGGAGAAAAGGAGCAGCCTTGTATGGAGGGAAAAGCCCAGGCCCTGAAGTTAGCAGGATTCAAATCTCACTTCTGACGCTTACTAGCTAGGTGACCTTGGATAAGTCACAGTCTGCTCAGGCCTCAGTTTTCTCCTTAGTAAAATGAAGCGATAGGACTGAGTGCCTTCTGCATCCCCTCAAAGCCTTAGATCTGTGATCCTAGCAGATTCGATGGCATCTGAGGTGAGCTTTGAAGGAAGCTAAGAGTTCTAAGATTGAAGAATTCCTGGACAGTTTGCCAGGCATAGTTTTCGATTTTAGTCTTCTGGGAAACAGCCTGTTTTCAGCGCAGGTCTTAAGCAGGCAGGGTCATCACGCAACTTCAAGGTCAAGATAATAATGGCTGCCTTTGTGCCGGCCTCTAGGACCCCTGGCTGTCACTGTATGGGTATTTCCAACTTGGCAGGCCTCTGGCACTCTCAGGATATGGCTCTCCAAACCTGGATCATTTCTTTATCAGGCTAATGCTCCACAAACAGAGCCTGCCTTGGCTCTGGTGTTTGTGTGCCGCTGCTCACGTAGCCTGCATACCTCATATCTCTACCATGGCAATTATTCCCCAGCCAGCCTTTCTCAATTCCAGTGTCAGCTGGAAAGCCATTGCCTAACAGGCTGGGAAGGAGCAGTATACATTACCCATTTCCATCCTCTTTGCTTCCACAGGCATCTGTCTTCCAGGGTTTGGTTCTCACTTTAAATGACTAATAAAGGGGTACCAGAACTGGAATAAGAACTGACTGAAATTAAATTGCCACCTTCAAGCTCTGCTCTCCCCATTTCTTTATGAAAATGAAGCCCCAAACCAAATTCTTTGCCCTAGAGATGCTCACTTACATCTCAGCTTTCTACTTTCTCTTCAAAGGGCCTATCTCCCATTTTAGCATTTTGCACATCCCTACATGGCCTTGACATAGTCAGACTTTCAAGTCTGTATATTTAAAGACTGGTGCATAGTTAAAAGTCCACCTATGTAAAATTCAGGCTCAGGCATGGTATTTGGTTATGCTCCAAGGACCCCATCCCCCTCCAAACTAGCCTCTGGTGTCAGGATCCCTAGAAATGCCTCTAAGGCAGTTCTGATGACAGCTCATGACAACTTGCCCTATTTCTTTCATCAACTGACTCTGTGACCCAGGACTGTCTCCCTGTTTTTAGTTCCTCATCTGTAAGATAGAGATAATCGGCTTCAATTTACCTGTCTCACAAGAACCAGATTAATTCATTTAAAAAATTATTTGTCAAGTGTCTACTGTGTGTAGGTCATTGTGACGAGTGTTACTCAATTACTCAAAGGGGTCTGAAATCTCCCATGGTACCATAGAAAGAACATTGAATTTGGGGACAGAGACACTGGATTCGGAACCTAGCTCTGCTATCTATAGGACCTAAGCCAAACACTCTACCCTTCCTGGCCTCAGTTTCCTTACCTACAAAATTAGGAGATTGGACTTGACAGCCTCTGAGATCCCTTCCTGCTCCTAATCCATGATACTACCATTTCATTGATGTAAATGTTCCCTCCAAGATGGTATTTCTGCCCTTATTATTAGATAATTATGTTATTATGTAAAAAATTATATATAAATATATAAATGTAAATATATAAATGCATAAATTTAAATACATAAATATGTAATAGATGATACAAGTGTTATATATAAATATATAAAATTATATACAAATAAAAATAAATATAACATATGTTTATATATGACATATAACATATGATATATGATTATATATGATATATAACACAAAGATCATAGCCTCTAAGAGCCAAAAAAATACCTTAGAGATCACTTAGCCCAGCTATTTACTGACTAGGGAACTGAGGTCCAGAAAAGTTGTTACTTCTTCAAAGTCATGTTGTTGTTGAGTCGTGTCTGACTCTTTGTGACCCCATCTGGGATTTTCTTGGCAGAGTTACTGGAGCGGTTTGCCGTTTCCTTCTTCAGCTCATTTGACAGATGAGGAAACTGAGGCAAACAGGGCGAAGCGACCTGCCCAGGGTCTCATGGATTTGAATCGTGTGGATTGGATTTGAACTCTGGGAGATGAGTCTTGCTGACTCTGGGCCGTGAACTCTATCCACTTGGCCACCCAACCACCCCTTCCTCAAGGTCATACCGAAAACAAATACCAGAGCACACCCGTTCTTTGATTCCAAACCCAGTGTGCAAATAAGATAGAGGTCTTACCCTCAGGGAGCTTAGGATATAGTTGTAGGGAATAAGACAGGTATGTAACATAAATTAGGACATGATGAGCACATAGGAAAGACACAAAGGAGGTACTAAGAGAGTCAATGAAGGAAAGAGCTTCTCCAGTCTTCGCATTATCCGTCCTCTGTCCTAGAGCAGCTGGTGGAGCAACGGCTGGAGCTCTAGGCCTGGAGTCAGGAAGCGCTGAATTTGAACGCAGCCTCACACTCTTCACTAGCTGGGTGACCCTGGGCAAGTCACTTAACCTCTGTTTGCCTCAGTTTCCTCATCCGTAAAATGGAGATTATATTAGCCCCTACCTCCCAGGGTTGTTGTGAGGCTCAAATGAGATAATAATAATTATAAAGGACTTACACTCTATAAATGACAGTTATCTTTATTACCCTATTTTTCCTATGCCTTTCTTTATAACCTCTGAACTTAGCACAGTACCTGGCACACAGTAGGTGCTTAATAAATGTTTATTGACTGACTAAAGAGCCTTGAGGTTGGTCCAGGGCCATTAGGTGGTCCAAGCAGGCCTTGGAACACAGAGAATGGGAGGATTGCTCTGGGCCTATCCTGGAGTGAGGGGAAGGTAGAGTGTGTGTGGGGGGGATGATGGAGGCTGGACGAAGGAAAGAGAAGTCTGATCTACTAAAGGGACAAAGGTGATTGGGCAGGCCAGTGCTTTTAAAAAGGAGGGAGGAGGGAGAAGGGAGGAGGCCTCAAAGCTTGCAAATCTAAAATCAGATAGTATTTATTTCCGCTATCTAAGAGGCCCGACCCTGTGGGACTGCATATCTTCCCTTCTCTAGGAACATGCCCCAAGGCTGCATATCACCCCCTCTGTGACTTCATTTCCCGTTCCTGGATGCCCAGGATGAATTTAACCCATTTTCACTAGAATGTAAATGTCGGGGGAGGGGAAGGAAAGAAAAATAAGGCTGTATGACTTGTCGCCTGCAGGTCTATTCCAAATGTTTATCTCACACGTTACAGCTTCCTCTCCACCCCTACCCCCAGCCCTTACCCCATCCACGGGACTGAAGGGGTACTTCGTAAAGCATTCCTTTCAATGAATCACACTACCTGTTCAACAGCAATTCATTTTCTGGTGAAGTTTTTGAAGCGTGTGCGGGATTTGCTGGCTAATTATGAAGTTTAGAGGTAGGGGCTCTTTAACCTTTTTCATATCATTAACTCCTCTGGCAGTCCAGAGAAGCCTATGAACCCTTCCCCTTCTCAGAGTAATATGTTTTTAAATGTGGAAAATAAAATGCATAAAATTGGCAAAGGAAGCCAATTCTATTAAAAAGAAAGATATAATTTTTTTCCCCATCCACATTTGGGGACCCCCTAAAATCTAAGGGGTCTGCAACATCCAGATTAGGAACCCCTGGTCCAGAGGTACTAATGAATCGGAAGGTCTTCTTTGTTGTTCAGTCATGTCTGACTGTTCATGACCCCATTTGGGGGTTTCTTGGCAGAGATACTGGACTAGTTTTCCATTTCCTTCTCCAGCTCATTTTACAGATGAGGAAACTGAGGCAAACAGGGTTAAGGAACCTGCCCAGGATCACACAGCCAGCCTTAGAAGCTCTTGACTTGGAGGAAACTGTATGCTTTACAGTTTCCTTGATACCTAGAAAAAAATTTTTGAGATCTCATCAGCAAAAAGTCTTCCAAAAGTAAAACCTCACCTTGAGATTACTAGTTTCTGTGCCTGCAAACTGAAAATCTACATTAAAGTGGAAAAATGAAGGGTTGATTTTTTTTGTTTTGTTCTGTTTTTTGAGAAAGTGAGTGCAAACAAGGGGAGTGTAGTGGTCTCTATATACATATGCCAGATGGGAAGCTTCTTGAGGGCAGGAATTGTTTTCTTTTTTGTTTTTAAATTCCCGGGATGTAGCACAGTGCCTGGGACATTAATAAATGTTTGCTTGATTGCCTGATTTCTAATGGAGGAGTGGGGTACAGTCTTTGCAGTAGAGAAAGGAACCCTTCAGGATGTGTACAATTGGTTACCTATGCCCTGGAGCAAAGACACTGTCTTCCTTCTTCTGGCGGAAGAAAACTGTCTATGCTTGCTTACTCTATTTCTCTTGCTTAATATACACTTGCTTCTGGGCTTTCCATTCCCCATCTACCCATTCCACCTCCAGTGACAACTTTTAAACTTCCTCTCTTCCTTTAAATCCCAACCAAACACCGCCTCTTCCTGGAAGCCAGCTCGGACCACCACTCTCCCTTTCTTTTCCTCTTAAAGCATCACTTTCAATTATCATAGTACTTTTTCAGTCTCTCTTTTTTGTCTCTCACATTCCAAAGCAATCTATCTTGAATCATACTTATTTGGCTACATCTGTCCATTAGCAAGTGTTTTGTTAAACACCTACTATGTGCCAGGTATTGTCCTGGGTGCTAGAAGTACAAAGGCAAAAGAGAAAATATTTCCTGAACTTGGGTAACTTACATTCTAAGGGAGTGTGGAAGGTTGGGTAGAGAGACAATATGTAAATATATAAGTGCCAAAGGAAAAAAAAATATTAACTTTAAGACCATAGTCTGTGACTTAGGCTCAATTCTATCTGAAACGATTTTTATTTACTTCAACGTTAATCTATAACCAAGCCATTTCTGGGGGCAGCTAGTGGTTAGAGTGCTGGGCCTGTAGTCAGGAAAATTCATCTTCCTGAGTTCAAATCTGGCCGCAGACACTTCCTAGCTGGGTGACCCAGGGCAAGTCACGTAACCCAACTTGTCTCAATTTCGTCATCTGTAAAATGAGCTGGAGAAGGAAATGGCAAACCACTCTAGTATCCTTGACAAGGAAAACTCCAAACGGGGTCACGATGAGTCAGACACAACTGAAATGAGTGAACAAAAAAAATGCCATTTCTAGGGATCCGAACTGGCAGCCCCTCCTCCCCCGTGCCCTCCTGATGGGGGTGGGATCTGAATCCCTAAAAGGAAAAGACTATGTCTTTGGGATCTGGACCTCAAAAAGGAAAAGCCACTGAACTTTCCCACAAATTTCAAGGGAAGGGGCAGTTAAAAGCATTATTACCTGGGATGGGCCGGGTGCCTCAGGCGAACGCCAAGGATCTGGGTTCAGGGGCTGGCTTTCACCTCAAGTAATCCATAGAGACCCTCTCAGAGATCTATATCAAACATTTAAATTGAATAGAAGGTGAGAGTGCTTCCCTTTGAGGGCAAGAAGGCACTTCTCCACAGAGAAGTGAACCCTGGTTTAATCCTTTCAGGGAACAAAGCTAGGAGAATGCGTCTTTTGCCCTTTTAATCCATTCATCTAATGGAAAGTCTTTTCTCCCTTTTGTGTTGAGCTATAGCCCATCTTGCCAAAGGGCTTCCCCAGAAGTCTGGAAAAAACTTTAGAAAGAAATATTATGTGTTAATATTTTACCTTTATTATAAATGAGGTTATAAACATGCATCCCCATGAATATATACAAAATATATTAATCAATATATAAACAAGCGATTAATAGTTCTCCAATCATTTGCCTTCCTTTATTTTTTAAAAAGTGTTTTACAAAACCTTCTCTTACCTTCCATTTAATCTGCTGCCATGTCCTTCTACCTTTTCAATGCTGCTTTTAATGTTCCCTTCTCTCTTCTGACACTGCAACCACCCTGGGAAGGTCTTTATCAGCTCCCTCCTGGACCACTGCAGGGGCCTGTTAGTCAGTCTCCCCGCCCTGTCAAATGAGCAGGCCTGATCGCAACACCCCTGACCCCTCCACCCTAGTCAATTAACTCCAGCGATTCCCTGTTGCTTTTATGATCAAACATAAAATTCTATGTTTGGCTTTTAAGGCCCTTCATAACTTGGCTTCTTCCTGCCTTTCCAGTCATCTGTCCTCTCCATGTAACCCCTGCACTCTGGGGACTAGCATGGTCAGATCTGTGCTGGAAAATCACTTAGACAACTGAGTAGAGCATGTACTGGAATGGAAAGAGAGGTGGGATGGGGCCCAATTAGGAGGCCGATGTAATAGTCAGTCCAAAGTAGAGAGATGAGCACCTGAAAGGAGAGTGGTGGTTGAGACAGAGGAGAGGGAGGTGTGAAAGTAGAATCTGAAAAACTTGATAACAGATTGAATAAAAGGAATAAGTAAGGGTGAGTAGTCAAGCATGACCCCTAGGTTTTGAGCCTGGGTAACTAGGAGGACAATGGGACCCTTAATGGTTGTAATGTTAATGTGATTGAAGATCTTCCCCATCCATTAATAGGCCTCACATGGAGCCCATTAAGGGAAGCTTGATTAGGGGAGGCTTGTTTTGTAGGAAGGCCGGTACCTTTTGCTGATTTCTAATTAGGCACTGGGCCACCAGGGTTGTGATGCCCTTCGGCTCTAAAAAGGGTATATATACTCTGAGGTCCATATTGGGGCTCACTCATGGGAAGAGCATTCCTGTGATTTGGTCAGACGAGACTGTGGGTAGCTGTAAAGGAGCTCCCTGGCTTTGAAGACCCAGATGATGAGGCTTCTCCCTCTGGTAGCTGTGTATGTATAATGTTGGTCAGACAGTTGGATATGTCTGTTGATCTGTGCTAATTTCTCAGACAGTTAGAAGCCCTGTCTGTTGGTCTTTATTTCTGTTTGTAATTTCTGTTTGTATTTTCTCTGAAGTTCAGGGTGCTGTCTTTTCCCACTGAACTAAGTGAATGATATATATGTTCAATTACAGTAAGATTGTTGACCCTTTAAAGTTGCTTTCCTTTAGAAAAGCAGATCAAAGAAACTGTGCTAGCTGCCCTCCCGTGTGCTGGTGTTACTGGTCTTATACCTCCCCAGCAGCTGCAAAAAGCATTATTGTTACAATAGCGCAACAGTGTACGAGGTGTACAGGAGGACTGGCACCCCTGGAGTGAGGGCTCCTGAGCCATTTTCAAGGCTGTTCATCCATTTTTGGTGTCTACCTGATTCACCCAACTCTCTGTGAAGCTGTAGCATGTGCAGCGGCCACATCCTGGTAAACCATCTTAGGCAGACAAGCAGAGGGTAACCAAAAGGCCTAAAACCTGTGAGTGAGTTAGGGGGATGTCCACCCCAAGCATGTGAAAACTTCTGCTGGCAGAATGGGAGGATGAGAACAGTTTGTTCCAATGGCCATAAATTTGTTCCAAGGTGACTGCAGCAGGCCTTATGGAGCACTTAGAGCTTGGTCAGGCATGGAAGCCTCCAAGATTATCCACTGTATCTCGGGCCATCTCCAGTTGTCTTGACTTTTGTCTTGCCACTGGCCATCAATGACTAAGGAAGAGAATGAGGTTGATGACTTTGTGCAGCTCTGCTTCAGTTAAATCCAATTCATGTACAAGTCAAGATATCACCTGTGATACCCTTGGTCCTCTTTGAAGAAGGACAAACAATAACTGTAACACAGAGCTTTTACAAAGGGGAATATTTACTTCAAAAGATAGTCTTAAGTATACTCCCTACAACATGTGAGAGGTAAAATTCTTGGCCTAGCCTACACTTTCTCAGTCTCTGGGGAGTGGGAAGGGATTAGGTTCATAGTTTACCTCAGCTCCTAGAAAGCACAGTCCCAGCTCCAATTCCTAACACTGTCTCCCACCCTGGGCTTGAGTCCTAGGCACCCTGCCTTCTCAGGGCTTCCAGGACAGCTTGGCTGGCTGCATCCCACCTGCAATCCTGACTCCAAGGTTGCAGGGACTTTCTTGAATTTCCAGCCCAATGAGCACCACCTCAGGTACTTTAATCTGAGGACAAACAACAAAGCAAAAATAAATAACCCCAGGCCTATTTCTTGGAGCAAGGTTCAAAGAGGGAGAGGAGAAGGACAAGTCCCCTTTCCTTCTCACTGATTCAGTGCATAGTCCATACTGGGAGCCCCAGTTAGGAGCTCAATGGAAAAGATGGCAGAAAGAGAGGGACCAGCTCAGTTTTACCAGTTTTAAAGACACAGATAGCCAATCTAAAGGCTATCCTCACCCACATGGTAGTAGACATAGTGAGTTCCATGTAAGAAAAACTGGGCATGTTCAAAGTGCAGATTATAATGGTAATAGGGAAATTAGGAAGAGGGAGAGATAATGAATTCAGTTTTGGACATGACAAATTCAGATGTCTATGGAACAACCACTCCAAGATGTCTAATAGATCACAGACAGTTGGACACGTGAAACTGGAGTTCTGGAGAGATAGGTTAGGGCTTGATGAATAGATCTGAGATCAGGAGTTGATCATTGAATTCATGGGAGCTGATGAGATCACCAGGTGAGATAGTTCAAGAAGAGATGGGGAACCTAGGACAGAGTCTTGGGGGGCACCTATAGTTAGCAAGAAAGACCTAGTCGAAGATCCAGCAAAGGAGGCTGAGAAAGAATGATGAAAATCAGAAAAGAACATTATCACAAAAACTTAGGGGGAAAAAGGTATCAAGAGAACAGTGATCAGCAGTGAAAGCCTGCGGAGAGGTCAAGAAAGGGACTAGATTTTGCAATTAAGAGATCAACAGCAACCTTAGAAAGAGCAGTTTCATTCAAATGATGAAGAAACCAAACTGAAAGAATGAGAAGGAAGAAAATAGAGGCATCAATAGAAGGTTTTCCTCAAGGCCTTTAGCACAAACGGGAGGAAAGACATTGGAAGATAGCTAGCAAGGTTGGATCAAGACAGTGGGGTTTTTTTGGTGGTGTTTTTTTTAAGCATGGAGGAGACATGAACGAATTTGCAGGCAACATAAAAGCAGCCAGTAGACAGATAGAGACTAAAGAGGGTGAGAATGATAGAGGAAGCAATCTTTCCTGGAGGAGATAGGTTGGAAGTGGTCACTCATGCATGTAGAAGGACCAGAGAAGGGCCAGACACTTCATAGCACTTCTCTTCATCCTAGATTCAAGCCACACTGGCCAAGTTCATCTTCTTTTTCTATATTCTATCATTCCATCTTGCATACCCATGACTTTGCATAGGCTTCACCCCTTCACAACATGCCTAGAATGCACCCTCTTCTCACCTCTAACTAGCTTCTTTCGAGGCACAGCTTATGTGACACCTTCTATAGTAAGGCTTCCTGATTCCCCTGGTTATAACAGTGCTCATTCCATCCTAGAATGATCATATCTAGGCTTAACTTGTTATATGTGGAATCTTTCCAGTAGTAAAAAAGCCCCTGTAAAAAAAAAAAATACCCCCTTGAGGGGAAGGATTGTTTTTTTGCTTTTTCTTAGTCTCTCCAGTGCCTGGCAGATTGCTATGCACATA
Organism: Trichosurus vulpecula; assembly: GCF_011100635.1. Classification (NCBI taxonomy): domain Eukaryota; kingdom Metazoa; phylum Chordata; class Mammalia; order Diprotodontia; family Phalangeridae; genus Trichosurus; species Trichosurus vulpecula. Next base: position 200,827,822 of record NC_050580.1, read on the forward strand.
GCAAGCTCTGAACAAATATTTGGTGGATTGAATAGCGTTGGAAAGACTTAAATGTTGAAAAAGATTTTGTGTTTTAATCCAGAGGCAATAAAGAGCCACTAAAGATTCTCCAGTGAAGGAGCAGCGTGGTTAACACTGTGCTTTAGTACCTGAGTGGAAGACAGAAGTGCAGAGGAAGAGGTTTGCAAGCAGGGAAATCAATTAGAGTCTATTGAAATAGTCCAGGTCAGTGGTTCTCAAACTTTTTGATGTCAGGATCTCCTTATACTCTTAAAAATTACAGAGGACCCTCTCCTCCAAGAAATTTTATTTATGTGAGTTATGTCTATTGATGTCTACCACATTAGAAATTAAAACATCTGGGGCACCTAGGGGGCGCAGCGAGTAGAACACCGGCCCTGAAGTCAGGAGGACCTGAGCTCAAATCCGGCCTCAGACACTTACTAGCTGTGTGACCTTGGGCAAGTCACTTAACCCCAATTGCCCTGCCTTCCCCCTGCAAAAAAAAAAAAAAACAGCCAAAAATTAAAACATATTAGTATTATTAGGACTCATCTTCTTGAACTCAAATCTGGCCTCAGACACTGTGACCCTGGACAAGTCACTTAACCCTGTTTGCCTCAGTTTCCTCATCTGAAAAATGAGCAGGAGAAGGAAATGGCAAACCCCTCCAGTTTTCTTTTACCAAGAAAACCCCCAATGAGGTCATGAAGAGTTGGACACGACTGAACCACATTATTATAAAAAGTTTTGACCTCATGGACCTCTAGAAAAAGTCTTGGGGATCCCCGGGGGTCCCTGGACCATACTTTAAGAACTTCTTGGTCCAAGTGACGAGATGATGAGGGCCTGATCTAGAGCAACAGCAGAGAGGAAAGAAGGGCATGAATATGAGAGGTACCGAGGAGGGAACATAGAAAAGATCTGGAAGCTGGTTGGTTATGGAGTCCAAAGAAGACCTAAGGATCCCCAGATACACACGTGGTTATCATTTTTAGTTAGGGGGAGCAAAATCTAACACATACGAATGAACCTGGATGGTTTGTCCTTTACTTCATGGAGAGCGTTTCAGTAGAGCTGATTGATGCTAAAGTTTTCTAAGAAACCTTTGGCTTAGGGACAGCATTCCTCTGGAATTACTCCCACCCAAAATACCCTGAGGGTTTCTTTTGAAGATCACTTTTCAAGCAAAGAACCACAATTCTAGAATGTGATAACCCCTGCAAGGAAGATTTGGATTCAAGTTACCCCATTTAATCTGTACAGAATGAAAGGTTGGATCGGGTCCCTTACCACAGACCCATCAGCATTTCTGCAGTCAGTTTGTCATTTGCAGTTGTGGATACATTGGCTCGTTAGGGGTCTCAATTGCTTTTCATTGGTTTCACTTTTTTTTTTTTTTTTGGTTAAGCATATCCTAGGTCAATATATTCTTTTAAAAAAAATATTTAAAATTTTTAAAAATTTATATATTTATATATCAATATATTCTTGAAGGAAACATCTTCAAAACAAACGGGTTCACTCTATACTTCCCCGTTTAGGCAGCCTCTTCTCCAAAGGTAGCAATAAAAATTGGATTAAAATTAAAATAATTGGAATTGTGTGGGATCAAGTGTATATCAGACTCCCCTCCCCCCTCCCCACCTCCCAGAGTGTATGTGTTGAATAATCTCACACACAACTGTTGATGAGTCCCTCACCATTTCAGGTCCTCACTACACTTTACGAACATTCCAGGGCCTCTATGGTGGAAATCCAAGGTTGTGGTTTACACCCAGGTGACTTTTCTTCCCTTTAAGATACCTTTGGAGTTCTCTTTCCAAAATTTATTTTGTATTACCCAGGGGGGCAGGATGATGCAAAAATTCTCTAAATCAAAACTCACAAGGGGAACTACTGAGGCAGTCTTGGGTAGCAGATAATAATCTTAATAATGACTAGCATTTTAGCACTTTTAAAAGGGCTTTGTTGTTGAATCCTCTCGGTTTGTCCGACTCTTCATGACCCCATTTGGGGTTTTCTGGGCAAAGATGCTGGAGTAGTTAGACCATTTCCTTCTCTCTCACTTTACAGGGGAGGAAATTGAGGCAAATGGGGTTAAGGGACTTGCCCAGGGTCACACAGCTAGTAGGTATCTGAGGCCAGCTGATCTCTAGGCCCAGTGCTCTGGCCATTGCACTACCTAGCTGCCCCTTAAAAAGGGCTTAGCCTATGTTAACTCATTTGATCCTCATAACAACACTGGGAGATAGATGCTTTTATTTTATAGAGGCACATGAAGGTTAAGTGACTTGCCCAGGGTCATACAGCTAGATAGTGCCTGAAGCAGGATTCAAACTCCAGTCTCCTTGCCTCTACCTCCAGTCCTCTCTCCACTGCGCCACTTAGCTGAGGTAGGAAGACCTGAGCTCAAATACTCCTTCAGATACTAGTGGCGTGACACCCCCCCCCCCCCCCCCACCGCCTCCTCCCCGCCCTGGAAGGTCATTTAACCACTCAATATCTTACTTCTTCATCTGTGAAATGAGAGTATAGAACTCCATGACCTCTAATGCCCCTTCCGGCTCTAAATCCATATAGTCCTGTGACTATGATCCTTTAACTACGCCAGGTTCAGAGTTGTCTGGGGCTGTTCTCTTAAAACCAGAATGGCCGTTCGATATCTGATATAGGGAAAGTCTCATATGAGCTTTACCCCATTCCCTTGCAATTTGTTTTACTTTTTATGTTATTTGAATTGATATCTGTAAGGTTTTATATCAATTTCAGTTCCTGATAATAACAGCTACCTTTTACATAGCATTTATTACGTGACAAGCATTAAGATAAACAAGTGGTTTACAAATATGATCTCAATTCCTCCTTGCAACAACCCTGGAAGGTAGGGGCTCTTTGTATTCCCATTTTACAAATGAAGAATCCAGGGTTAAGTAACTTTCCTAGGGTCACACAGCTAGTAAACGTCTGTGGCTGCATTTGAACTCAGGTCTTCTTGATTTTAGACACAGTGCTCTATCCACTGTGACACCTAGCTGCCCTTCTTACCTCCCGTGAGCCATCCTTTATAACAAAGAATAAAAGAGAAAGAGGAAAAAAGCAGCACAGAAAATCCAGCTATATCCGACAGTACATGCCATACTCCCTTCCCATAGTCCCTCACTCCTTCTATGAAGGGAAGGGAGGTAAATTTTCTCAACTTTTCTCTGGGGTTGAATTTAGTCTTGATAATTGCATAATGTTTCAATATTTTTTATTCTTTTCTCTTACATTCATTCTGTATGTTGTTCTGGTTATGTTTACTTTCCCCTCCAGCAATACATTCAAGTCTTCCCATACTTCTCTGAATTCATCATATTTATCTGACGATACAGTAATATTTCCATATACCACAATTATAGGAATATATACGTCACAATAACTAACTTTTACTTTATATAGCAATTTAAGGTTTGTAAAGTGCTTTACAAATATTATCTCATTTGATGCTCATAACAATCCTGGGATATAGGTGCTATCATTACGTCCATTTTATAAGTGGAGAAACTGAGGTGGACAGAGGTTAAATGAGATTGCACAGCTGGTGTCTAAGGCAAGATTTGAACTCAGATCTTCCTAACACCTGGCCCAGCACTTAATTTACTAGGCCACTTAACTTCCTCCACAATGGAGAAGGTAAAAACTGTACTAAATTGAAACTTTTATAGGCTTCAGATTATTTTTAAATAATTTTTATTTATGTCTTTTGGTTTTTTTTTTTATCATCTAGGTTTCTCAATCTAACCTTCCCCTTCTCCTTTCCCCTCCCAAACATCCATACTTTATAATAAAGAATTTTTTTAAAAGTTAATCAATATAATATATTAGGAAAAAAAAAAGATCTGGAATCTATGGAATTCCACATCCACAAACATCACCTCTGCAAGGAATGGGGGAGGAGCCTTCTCGTATCTTCCTTTTGTATCAGTTAATATATATCTTCTCATGGTTCTCTGTATTCATCACATTCATTGTTTCTTATAACAGTAATATTCCTTCACATGCATGTACCTCAACTTGTTTAACCATGCCCCAATTGATGGGCATCTTTTTTTTTTTTTAGTTATTTCCTACTACAAAAAGTACCATTATAAATATTTTGGTGTATGGGGGAGGGGTTTTCTTTATTTCCCTTTTTCTTTTTTCCTTCGTTCCTTCCCTCCTTCTTTCCATCCTTCCTTCCTTCCTTCCTTCATCACTTTCTTCACATAACTTTAAATAGCTTTAGAGAGTGGTCAGACCAATTCACAGTCCGACCAACAGTGCATTGGTGTGGTCTTCTTTTCATAACCTCTCAAACAATTTTCATTTTCTGTCGTGTTTTCCAGTTTGTTAAGTGTGAGGTAGGATCTCAGAGGATTTTTTTAAAATTTGTATTTTCATTAGTAGTAATTTGAAATGGTTGTTAACAGTGTACAATTCTTCTTTTGAGAACATCTATTCATATCTTTGACCACTTCTCTGTTGAAGAAGGAGTTTGGTCTTATATCATTTTATTTGTTGCCTTTATATCTTGGATATCAAACCTTTATCAGAGATATTTGATACAAAGATTTATTTCACAGTCTTTTACTAGCTGTAGATTTCCAGTTTCATGAAATCAAAATTATTTATTCTATCCCTTGCAAATGTCTCCATCTTTTGTTTGGCTAAATTTTCACCTCTTAGACACAGCTCTGAAAATTACCTTATCTGGTTCTCTTCTATTTAAAAAAAATCATTTTGACTTTTATATTGAGATCATATATCCACTTCGAGTTTATTATGGCATATGATATAGGATAGTAGCCTGGGCATCATTTCTGCTTTGCTACTTTTCAATTATTCCAACAATTTTTGTTAAATGTGGAGGTTTTTCCTAGGTAATTTATGTTTTAGAGTTTATGATAATTAAGCTATTGAGTTCTATTATCTATGACTTTTCTTTTTCTATTTTTTATCAGTACCAAATAGTTTTACTTATTACTGATTTATGACAAAAGTTGAGGTCTAGAAATATTCTTTCCCTTTCATTCTTACTTACAAATAACTTATTTCCCTTGGTAGTATAGATTTTTTCCTAGTTTGACTTGTATAGTACTAAATCTTATTGGTTTGATGGTATAACTAAATCTATAAATTAAGTTTAGCATTATCATTGTTGTGGCTATTGGTGTTATTATTATATTGACACAGCCTGCCATGAGTACTGAATATCCCTCTCATTTTTAAAGGTTTTGTTTAATTCTTTAAAGAAGTATTTTTAATTATATCTATACAGGCATGATGTGTACTTTCTACTAGATCTACTAGATTGACTCCCAGACATTATATGATTTTTGTAGTTATTGTGAATGGAACTCCCCTTTCTATTATTAATTTCTAGATTTTGTTATTGATAAATAGAAATGCTATTGATGTTTGCGAGTTTATTTTGTTTCCTGGTACTTTATGCTTTTGCTGATTCCCTATTATTTTCTAAATAAACTGTCATGTTCTTAATAATGAAGGGACAGTTTTGCCTCTTCTATGCTTGCTTCATGACTTTCTTTCTTTTGTTTTATTGCTAGCATTCCTAAAACTATATCAAAAATGGCAAGGGAAAGGGGGCACCCTTGATTTACTCTTGTATTTATTGGGAGAGCTTCCAGCATTTCCCCATTGTGCATACTAACATTTGGTTTTAGATAGGTAGCATCATATTAAATTTTTTTGTAGTACTGTTAGCATAAAGGAGCACTATATTTTGTTAAAGGCTTTTCCTACATCTATTATATAATCATGTGTTTTGATATATTTTTCTTTTTAATGCGATTAATCATATTCATTACTTTTATAATATTAAACCAATCTTGCATCCCTGCTACATATCCAATGATTTAGGGGACAAATTGCTATAGTCTTTTTGCTAGGATTATAAATTATAAAAAACAAAAACAACCCATTTGCTCCTGTATTCTAGGAAAAGTTAGATCCAAACACTAATGTCTTGAAAATCAGGAATCTAAGCTTTAAGATTCAAACCACACTTAGTCATTCGCTTTTTGTACTCTTCCCACGTAGCATATGAGCTTCTGGAGAACAGGGACTCCTTTTTGTTTGGAGCTTTGTTTTCCTTGTGCCTAGCACCTCCTAGGAACTTAATAAATATTTGTTGAATGAATGACTGCTTCTTTCCTTCAGATCCAGCAGCCTTCTCACTGTAGAGGTAGTTTCCACTCATTCCATTCTTAATAGCTCTGGGATCCACTGAGAGCTATCTCTAGACTGAGCCCTTAAGAAAGGGGCCTGGAGCTATAGGAAGACTTGAAGAGATTAAAAGTTCAAGAAAGGGGTGTAGTCCTTAATTCCAGGGAAGAATGTGGCCTCTTCCTGGAAAGTGATTTAGGGATCTGTTTGTATGGTTTTGCTCTTGGCCAAACATGTGGTTCAGGCTGGGTTAATCCAGCCAAAAGATGGATTACCCCTGAACTAACCAAATGTTTGTACGTCTGTAGTGGCTGGTACTTAGGCTCCAGGAAGACTGGACTAACCCTCAGGATGCTGGACCACTACTAGGGAATGTTTTTAGACGACAAGTTACTACTGCTTTCTCCTCATCCTAGGAAAAGGCAGAAAATAGGGCTTCAGAGATGAGTGTGGTACAGTGGAAACTTTCCTGATTTAGCAGTTTCTGTCAAGGGCACCTTCCTCTACTCTTGACTACTCCATTACCTTCATGCTGAGAGGCGATACCACTGATTTCGAATCAAAAAGTCTAAACTCAAATCTTCCACTTGACATTTATTATCTCTAAGACCCTAGGTAACCACTCTGTGCCTTAGTTTCCCCATCTGTAAAATATGGGGTTGGACTAAGAGACCTCCAAGGCACCTTCTAACATTCCAAATCTATGACACTCTTATTCGATCTTATCTAATCAGTGGCCAAGTCCCGCTCTCCCTGCTCAAGAAAAGAAGGCCCCTAATTCAGGATCTTAGTACTTCACCTCTGGACTCTCCTGATTGGTCTCCTGGCTTCAAGATTCTCCCTACTCCAACCCATTCTCCATCCAGCTGCTAAATAAATAGCAGTTGTTTCTGTTCTTTTGAAAAACCCTGAAGATCTTCCCCTTCCAGATTGCTTCTTTAATGAAGGCAAACTAGGCCGTCTTTTGTCTCTGTTCTTACGTAGCCTTTAACTGCTGAGTGCGCTTTGCCTCAGACAAACTGAGACTTGGGAAAGGCCTTAGCTTAAAAAAGTCAAAGTCTCCCCCTGCATCCTGGGCCATCACCAGTCATCTTGACTTATGCTTTGCCACTGGACTCCAATGTCTCTGGAGGACAGAGAGAGTGAGGCTGATGATGACTGTGCATAGCTCTGCCACACTTCAATTCGCTTGCAAGTCAAGACCTCACCCTCCTGATGTCACTGCTCTTCTTCAAGAAGGAAGAACAACAAACTGATTTTCCTAAGTTTCGGGTCTGACTGAGTCACTGTCCTGCTCACGAAGCTTCCTTTGTTCCCTGTTACTTCTAGGATAAAATACAGGATCTACCCCCAACCTGTCTTTCCAGGACAGTCACATATTTCTCTTCTTTGTGTACTCCACCACAAAGCCATGTTGGCCTACTTGTTACCTTTCATATAAAACATTTCACCAGCCAGCGCCAAACCTTTGCTCGGGCTTTTTTCTGTGCCTAGAATGCTCTCCATCCTCACTTCCCTCATGGAATCACCTAGTTTTCTTCAAAGCACAACTCAGGCTCTGCTTCTTCTAAGAGATGTTTCTTGATCACCCCAATTTCTCCCTTCGAATACTTTGCAATTTGTTGTGTGAATATTTATCTGTGTATATGTGCCCCCAGGAGAATATAAAATTCCTGAGCATGAAGATATTTGGTTTTATCTTTATAACCCTGGTGCCAACCAAATAGCAAACATTCAACAAATTCTTGTTGAATGGGAGTGAAAAAGCAGCGAATTTGGAATCAAAGGAGCTGAAGTCACCTCCTGTACTCTAGGCATGTGACTCGGCCTGGGTCAACAATCAGCAAATGGCGAAGGGGACGAGATCCACCTGGTCCCCTCCCACCTTCTTAGTCTTTTTACGCCTTGTTCTATGATCCAGAGACACTGGCCTTTTTACTGTTCCTCCGATAAGACATTCCATTTCCAAACTTTGAGTGTTTTTGCTGGCTTTTCCCTATGCCTAGAATTCTCTCCCTCCTCACCTCCACCTCCAGGCTTTCCTGACTTCCTTTAAGTCCCAACTAAAGTCTGATCTTCCACCGGAGGCCTTTCCTGATTGCCCTGGAATGAGTTCCTCTGCTGATTATCCATAACTTATCCAGTATCTGGCTTGTTTATTGTTAGAAATGGGAGGAGGAGTTTTGTTTCCACAGAACTAAAGGTGTGCTTCCCCGCCCTCCCCCACCCCAGCTTTAGCAGAGACCAGGCCTCAAGGTCGGTCAGGTGAGAGGTCAGAGACTTGTACGCATGTGCATGCATTTTGAGAAGGCAATCTAGGGAATTAGAGAGGCCAAAACCACTTGAACCAGTTCAAGCTTATCTAGGGTCTGGTCTTGGTCAAGAATCCAGGCCTACTGATTTGCATAATTTGCATATGTTAAAGAGGGAAAGTAAGGGAAGTAAAAGAATATAGTTTAATCCTAAACTAAGACAAGGAAAATCTAATTAACTTCACTTTTGCTTCTGTATCCTTATTATCCTATTTATATAAACTGTATAACCTAGGAAAACTATGTAAAAAATAAAGACTGTAAACTAGCCATGACTCTAGCAGGAGTGGAGGGAATGGTTACCCCTGCTCCTGAAGCTGTATCAGTGTGAGTGTTCCCGTGAGCACTACACCTGCTCTCTCAAGGAGTGTAATAAAATGCCTTCCTGTGCCCACTCTGGTCTTGAATTCTTTGGGTGAGAATGGGCAAATCACATGGATCTTCCTAAGGTCTAGTGAAGGGAAGCAATAGGCAGCGGAAGCTCGCCGGGCTTACTCCTGGATCTTGTCTTGGGGTGTCCTGTGATCCCCACTGTGGTGTTAAGAGGGCTACCACTCTGGATTCCCTTGGGGAACCCTGTGGGCCTCACAGCCTTCTTAAGTGGAAATCACTTGGGACTTCTGGCCCTGTCTCGGGAGCCTTGTGATCTTACCACTGTCCTAAGGGCTATCACTTGGGTCCTCCTTAGGGTCTGACCTCTAGGAGGCCCTGTGATCCCCACAGATTAAGGGGTGGATACCACTTGGTCTTCCTCTGGGAGTCCTGTGGTCTGTACAGCCTTCCCTAGGGATTATCACAGGGTTCTTTCTCAGGACTTTGGCCCTGCCTAGGAAGTCCAATAATCCCCAAAGCCACATGTTCTCACTATTTGGGGAAGTCCAGTGATTCCCTAAAACCATGTTTCTCACATTTATAAATAATTGTTTTTATGTTGTGTCCCTACTCAACTGTAAAATCCTTGAGTTCAGGGATCCTTTTTTACTTTTTGTATCCCTGGTGCTTACTTAGGGCAGCTAGGTGGTGCAATGCATAGAGCGGCAGGACCTAGTGTCAGGAAGACTCATCTTTGGAAGTTCAAATCTAGCCTCAGACACTTGTTAGTTGTAGGACTGAGAGCAAGTCACTTAACTCTGTGAGCCTCAGTTCCTCATTTGTAAAATGAGCTGGAGAAGGATATAGCAAACCACTCCAGAATTTCTGTCAAGAAAACCCCAAATGGGGTCACAGAGAGTCTGATGTGACTGAAAAGTGACTTAATGACAACAAATAGGCCAGGTACTGTGCTGAGCCCTGGAAACACAAAGAGAAGAAAGTGGGACAATTGTTATTGTCAAGGACTTTCAATTCTAATTGGAGAAGACAATGTATAAAGAGGAATCACAAAGAGGTAGGGGTAGGGGGAAGGGTACGAGTGTGGTGGCATGGTGTGGACATGGCCAGGAAATGAGGAAGAGGCCTGGCCGAGGCAAGATAAGGCAAAAATCTAACCTCTCAGAGCCCAGGATGGTCCTAGGGTTAAAATCCAAGGTTTTGCTGAAGGGGGATGAGGAAGTTAAGGAAGGTGGCTAGAAATGGTCCTGTTAAAAGGGACAGAAAGGAGGCTAGGCTACAGAAACTTTCTGTGACAAACTCTTCCATTTGTTGAAAGACAGAAGTAAAGAAGATGACTCTAATCCTTAGTTTATCGCTAGCAGGCAGCTCCAAGGAAGGCAGAGGGTCATCCTGAGAATGTGAAGAATAGAGGGTCTAGTGACCACATTTCAGAAGGGATAATTTTCGGTAAATTCTGAAGAGGTGACCAGGGTGATAAGGTGACTGGAAATTATACCATATGAAGATCAACAGAAGGCACAGAAGGGGGATATTCAGCTTGGAGAAGAGACTCCTTAAGGGAAATTTGATCCTACTTTTCAAGTACTTGAATTGTCAAGTGGAAGAGAGATTAATTTCTCCTTGTCCCCAGTAAGCAGAATTAAGAACAAAGGGTGGGAAACAGCAGGCAGAAAGATTTAGGTTCAGGCACCAAGAAATGGAACGGACCACTTTTTGTGGGCCCACCAGAGATCTTGGGTCATTTGTCAGGGATATTGTAGATAAAGTGTGATTTTGGAGAGATTTGAACTAGGTGATTCTTCAGGTCTTTTCAACTCCACAATTCAATAAACATTTATTAAGAGGTTATTCTGTATAATGCACCCTGCTAAGTTACTGGGGGTACAAAGACAAAAGAAGAAAAAAAGGAACTTATATTCTAGTGCATTCCAGTTATATTGTGGAGGTTCCTTTCAGATCTAAGATCAGTGTATTAGTCAGTCGATAAGCATTTATTAAGTATCTACTCCATGCTAGGTACTGTGCTGAGTCCTGAGGATAATTAAAGGAGGCCAAAGAGAGTCTCTGTCCTCACAAAAATAGATGCTCACAATCTAATGGAGGCAGAAACAAGCAAACAAATCTTTGCAAACAAGTTACATACAGGAGAAAAAGGGAAGGAGCAAGAATTAAGAGGGATTGGGAAAGGCTTGCTGCAGCAGGTGAGATTCAGTGATAGGCTATTCCAGGAGAAAACTGGATCTATTTCCATTTTGTTATAACAGAAACTCTGAAACAATCAATCAACCAGTATTTATTAAACACTTACTGTGAGTCAGGCACTGGAGCTAAGGACTGCAGTATAAAGAAGTAAAAAAATACCATTGTCCCTGGCCTCAAAGAACTCACATTCCAAAGGAGGAGAAAACATGCAAACTATGTATATATGAGATATTTACAATGTAAGTGAAAGGCAGAGTGAGGATATTGTCTCAGGTTTCACCAACCGTATACCATCATTCATTGATTCATTCATCAATGGAAATAATCTATTATTTTGAATATTATAGTAAGACCAGGGAAATGGCTAAATCACACAGAGATACTGAATAACAACTTATCCATTGTCCTTAAGAAATTTATATGAGTTTTGTATCCCCTCTCTCTGTGGGTTAAGAAAAACCCACTAATTATGAGAGGGCTATAATGTGTATAGGGCAACTAGATGGTGCAGTGAATAGAGCACTGTAATAGGCTTCGAATCAGGAAGACTCATCTTCATGAGTTCAAATCTTGCCTCAGACGCTTCTTATCTGTGTGACCCTGGACAAGTCACTTCATCCTGTTTTCTTTAGTTTCTTCATCTGTAAAATGAACTGGAATATGGCAAACCACTCCGGTATCTTTGCCAAGAAAACCCCAAATAGGGTCACAAAGGGTTGGATGTGACTGAAGCAACAACAACAAACCAGGCTTACAAGGCTTGTTTTGCCTCTTTCTGAAATGCAGAAACAATTGTCCAGCACCCTGCCACTGAGTGAAACAGGTCAGTATTGTACCACCAGGGAGATTCAGTAAGTGATAAGAAGCTAGTGATGAACTGGGAACAGTCAGGACTGGGGTGACTCAGGGAAGGTAAATTAACACAAGAAAAAAAACAGTATAAATAAATCAAGTGAATCAGGTGAATTATGTCCTCGTTGTCTTGAAGGACTTACTTCGAAACCACTATGAACCTTCCTCCAAGGCACGCAAATGTGGCGTCAGATGCAGCAGCACAAGAATGGTTTCCAATTGAACAAGCATTTCGTTAACTGTGCCAGGCAATGGGAAACAGAGACAAAATAGCCCTGTGGACTATGGTAAGGTCAGGAAAGGGACTCAATAATTTTGTTGCCTCATCCCAAATTGGGGGTGGGAGGGGAGAGAAGGAGGGTTTAGTATTAGGTGGTTTGCTAAATTTCTGAATCTCTGCTTCCTCTTCTGAAAAGAAATGTAAAAGCAAGTACTTTCTTGCCTCAAAGGGGACTTGAGAGGATTTATCAGTGTTTGCAAAGTGCTTTAGGATCCACTGATGAAAGGTACTATCTGAGTACAAAGTATGTTTTCTCTAGTGTATGCTAGAGAGATTCTGGAAAACCCCACAATATAATATTAACTGTTCAGATACCCCTGAGGGGATGTGGAGGGAAGCTGGGGTGGAGACAATAAATGATTCCTTATTAACCCAGAGGAAAGAAACTCCATTGTGCCTAGAGTCTGGTCTACAAGCTGTGCATCTGATAAGTGGACTAAGGGCCTTCCTTTCTTTGTTCATAATGGAGTTTGTCCCTCCTTTTCCTAACCCCTCCCTCAAAGGTGACATCTATTGACTTTCAAGGCTAGTCTGTTTGCTATAGCCTTTCCTGATTAGTCAAAGTTTGAGGTTATCACCGAAATGAAAACTCTCTCTCAGATCACTCAGGACTGGGCTAAGATTGTTCTGTGACATAATAATTATTTTATATGCCCAGGATGCTGGGTGCATGCAGTTATCATTCACTTGGTAAAATCGTTATTACTTGCCTGGACTTGAGGGCAGCACTTGTTGGAAGAGTTCAAAATTCTTTTAAAACAGCATTGGCTTATTTGGAAATTTTGTTCAATTCATCATGCATTTATTAAACACCTACTCTGAGCCAGTCACTGTTCCAGGTTTTAGTAAACCAAAGGCAAAACCAAATTGGCCCTCACCCTCAAAAACTTTACTTTCTATTAGGGGGAAATAAAGTATGCTTGGGTAATCAAATGGAAAATATAGGGACATAATAAAATACTATTACAGGCAAAAAAATTTCAATAAAATGCTCATAGAAAATGTTCAAAAAATCAAGGGAGGAAGAAAAAAAGAAAGAAAGAAAGAAGGGAGGGAGGGAAGGAAGGAAGGGAGAGAGAAAGAAAAAGAAAGAAAGAAAGAAAAAAGAAATGAAGGAAGGAAGGAAGAAAGGAAGAAAGGAAGAAAGAAAATATATACAAAAAAATACAAAGTAATTTGGGGGTAGAATTGTTCTACTACTATTCATTTTGTTTGTTTTTTAAAGACTGGGTCTCCTTATCTCAACCAGGCTGTAAGCACAGGGGCTACTAACAGACTCTGACACAAGGGTTTTGATCACCTTTTTTTCTAACCTGAGCTGGTTCACCCCTTCTTAGGCAACCTGGTGCCCCCACTCCTTACCATATTGGCGCTGGATTTAGTGAGCACAATGGATGGATTTAGCCCTCTGCTACTCAGAACTCCTGAGCTTAAACCACCCACCAACCTTAGCTTCCAAAAGTGGCAGGGACACCCAAAATGCACTAGCACTCTTTTTGTAAATAGTATTTTATTTGTTCCAACTAAATATAAAGACAATTTTTAACATTAATTTTTTAATAAAATTTTGAGTTCCAAATTTTCTCCCTCCGTCCTCCCTCCTTAAGACAGTAAGCAATTTGATATAGGTTATATATAATGCACTAGCATTCTTGATATTTGCACAGCTTGGAGGAGAACTATAAGAAAGTGGTGACTTTTTGAAAGGTAGTCACTGATAGAAATACATTTCATGGTTGTGTATAAAACTTGAGCCCCATGCAAGATTAAGAGTAGGCAAAGTTTGTCTTTGGAGACCTTTTCTTATGTCCCATCTCTGTTTATGCCATCCTTCTTTTCCCTGCTGGTCCTCTCCAATTCTTTGTCCTATTTCCAGGGCCTTGGTCTCAATGATCTGTGAAAAGGGATTCATAGAATCATACATTATTAAAGCTAGAAAGGAAACTAAAGGTCCATCTGTGTCCCAGTGGTTAGAGTGCTGAGCCTGGAATCAGGAAGACCTGAGTTCAAATCTGGTCTCAGACACTTAGTAACCGTGTGAGCCTAGGCAAGTCATGTAACCTCAATTTCCTCAAATTCGACACACCTGCATAATACACATGCACGCACACACACACACACACGTATATTTTGTTCATTGATTTTTCAATTGTCTCTGACTCCTCATGACCGCTTTAGGGCTTTTCTTGGCAAAGATACTGGAGTGGTTTGTCATTTCCTTCCCCAGTGCATTTTACAGATGAGGAAACTGAGGTAAACAGAGTGGAGTGACTTGTCCAAGGTCTCACAGCTAGGAAGTATCTGAGGCCAGATTTGAACTCAGGAAGATGAGTCTTCCTGACTCCAAGCCAGGGCTCTATGCACTGGGAAGCCACCTAGCTTCCCAGAGATAGATAGATAGATAGATAGATAGATAGATAGATAGGACAGATAGATACCTCTGGCTGCATGACATTGGATAAATCACTTATCCTTTCAGCTAAGACTGTTGCAGAACAGTTGCTGGTAGAGGGGGTTTTCTTACCAAGAGTTTCTTTATAGGGGAAATAACAGGTTGAGGGGTGGGGGTGGGATGCAGGGTGGGGGGCAGAGGAAACCAAAGAACATGATATTTAAAATGTTCTGTATGTCTCTTTGATTTTTTTTAATTTTTTTTCTTATTTTTTTATTTTCTTTTTTTTTCCTGTATGTCTCTTAAAAATAATTTTTTTTTATTTGTGTGACCCACAACTGATCTTTTTTAAGGGTTTCTGTTGAGTATTTATAGAAATAAGTTACCTATTCCTGTGATAAAGGTTTGGGGCAAGGAAGAAGTTTGGGTCCTTTTCCATTCTTTTTTGCTACTCTCTTTTTTTCTTTCACTCTGAGCATCACCCAAAGAGAATTTAGCTAGGATCCTTGAGTCTTCCTATGGTCTTCCTGAACAACGAACAGATAGACCTATCAGAACTCTCCAAGGTTCTGATATTACAACCAAATGACCACAGTAGTTGGAGGGGGTGGTTTAAATAGGTTGTCTTTGTGGCTGGGATAATAAATTGAAGAAAGCACACAAATTATAAATTGAATAAATCTCACAAACTCACTTAGAGATCTGTAGTGCACCCTAGATGGATATCAGATGAACTAGCAGAGTCTGCCTCTGAAGGGACAAAATCCTCAGCAATAAGCGATATTTAATGCTCAGCCTCGAATTTGTCCATTAACAAAATTATATTAGCTGCTTAAGGAAAATTAACCTGGTAGGAGGGAAAATGGGATCCCATGAACATAAGTAGATAAAAGTGGAAGGGAAACAAAAATTAGTTAAAAAGTGGGCAGATCTGTCAAGATTTCTAAAATAAACTGTTTTCCTCATTGATAACTATGGAATTTCAATACTTTTGTTTTCCAAAATGCAGAAGTAGAAACAGCACTAAGAAAGAAGATACGGGAAGAGCAACTGTACCATATAGAGAAAATTCAGAAGAAACCCATGATGGAGAGAGTATAATTTTAAAGACATTTTGGGATAGGTTTTTAAGATATCTGAAAGTAGGGAAGATACCAAACAAATAGAAAAAATTACAGACAGTATTATTCCCAAAAAATAAACAAGCTAAAAGATACACTTTCTGGACTTTATATCTTGCTTTTTTTTAAAATAAAGTTTTATTGATGTTTTGTTCTTATAAACATTTAAAGATTATATGCCTACTTTTTGAGATGTTTCTTACAAGAAAGTAAACAGTTAAGTAAAACTAATAACATTATTAAATAAAACTAATAACTAATAATCTTATCTGAAAGTACACACAACATTCCAAATCTATAGTACCTTTTTATTAAAATATTATCTGAAAAATATATTCTTTCCGTTCTACCTCCACTCCATTGAAAAATATTCGAAAAGAAAAATGTATCAACTATTTGTGGCATTAGAAAAAAGTAATAACATAATTCATATAGAGGGGGAAAAAATCAAGAATTTCTTGAAAAATAGTGAAAAGAAATGACAGTAAAGAGAGCCTACCAGTGCCAGATCTCAGAACTATGCTTCAAAGTAGTAATTACGAAAATAATCTAGGATTGCTTAAGAAATAGATTTATCAATGAAACAGATTAGGTGCACAACTTACCAAAGCAAATGTACCTAGTAGCCCAGAATTTTATAAACACAAATACCTCAGTTACTAGGATAAGGATTCACTATTTCACAAAAACTTCTGGGAAAATTGTACAGAAGTATGAAAGATATTAGATTTAGACCAATAGCTCACACTTAATACAAAGATTACCTCCAAATAGGTACATGACCTAAATATAAAAGGTCACATCATAAACAAGTTAGAGAAATAAGGAACAATTTACATATGATATCTATAGATAGAAGTTCATGACCAAACAAGAAATAGGTTGGGGTTTGGGGGTGGGATGGGGGAGAGGCAGAGGAAACCAAAGAACATGATATTTAAAATGTTCTGTATGTCTCTTAAAAATAAATTTTTTTTTATTTGTGTGACCCACAACTAATCTTTTTTATGGGTTACTGTTGAATATTTATAGAAATAAGTTACCCATTCCTGTGAAAAAGGTTTGGGGCAAGGAAGAAGTCTGGATACTTTTCCATTCCTCTTTGTTCTCCTCTTTTTGAGATTTAAGTGATTTGAGATTAAATTTGAGATTATATATCACTTTGAGGTTACATGACTTGCCCAGGGTCACACAGCAAGAAAAAGAGGACCATAGAAGACAAAATGGATAATATTGATTGCATAAATAAATGAATGTCTGTTAAATTGAATTAGAGGTCTCTAGAAGTTTGGCCCTATGTGTGATTTGTGTTGCCTCACAACTGTCAAATTATGGAGTGCAAGCTGGCACTTAATGGGTTGGTAGAGTACAATCTGGCACTTGGGGATAGTTTTTTTTTTTTAAATAATGTTGGTAGATGAATGAGTGAGTGATTGAATGAATGAATGAAAGAAACAATAGTATTTATTTAGTATTCACTGGATGGCCAGGCACTATGTTAAGCATGAGGGATACAAATATAAAATTGAAGACAGTCCCTGCCCTCAAGGAGCTTATTATCTTCTAATAGGAGAAGATCACGCACATAGGGGAGTGATGGCCATGGAGGAGTGTTTTGGACTGAGAAGTCAGAGGGATGTTGAGTGGAATCACAGAGGAATTGATTGACATTTCTTTTTCTGGGAATGGTGGTGTTGGTTTTATTACTATTCCCAAGCAAGAGGTAAAGTGTGAGTAATGGGGTAGCTTAAAGGAGAAGACTAAATGCCCTGAGACATTATATGAAGATGGGCAAAGAGCAGCTGCCTGCTAAATTAGAAATGGTGTTTTGCCCAATCAGAAGCCCCAGATGTGAGAGTTGGCACCAGAGTATCCAAAATTAAATGTAAATTCATCCATTACAATCCACAGGTCCTGTCTGCATCATCTTCAGAAATTGTTTTTATTTTGGGATCTCTTATCTGCTAGCTACTAACCTGCTTGAGAAAATTGAAAGCTTATGAATAGAGTGAGCTGCCTCTTAGTCTATATACATATATATATATATATATATATATGTGTGTGTGTGTGTGTGTGTGTATGTGTATACGTATGTGTATATATATGTATATGTACATATATACTCACATATATAACCACCATTAAGGTTCTTTGATTTCCAAAGCAAATCATTGCTTTGGAAACTTCAAAAGTTTCATTTCCTTTGGTAAATTAAAGATCTCAATGAATGTGTATTAGCTGAGCAAATATATGAGTCTATTTCAAACCTGATACTGAAAGCCAAATGGAAATGCAATTTACGCAAGAAAGAAATACCTGTTCCCATGACTTTCTGGGTTGAAAAGGTGCTAATAAACATTACCTAAGCAATGATGACTCTTAACTTGTGCATATTGGGAGGTCAAGTTTTTCTAAACCAGTTAATGAAGCTCAAGGTGAAACCATTCTAAAAAATTTTGGTAAATTACCTTTGAGGATTACATTCTACTTCCTCTTAAGGATGATCAGGCCCCCTACCTCCAGTAGAGAAATAAGAAATTGAAGGCCACGGATAATGAAAGAATTAAATAAACTTAGGCATCCAGAAAATTTTGTCTGGGTTTTTTTAGGCATTGTGACGCTCTAAAAGAAATCTACTGAATTGGACCTTACTTGGCTGTAGTGTGGCTGTGTGTTGAGAGAAAACACAAAATAATCTGAATTCATCTCCTTCAGGATACCTTGGGGGTAGAATTCTTGTGGACAAAATGGAGAACCCAAAAGGAAATGAGGGAAGTTCTTATCTGCTCTGTACCTGGGAGATATTTGAAGGAAAGAAACAAGTTCAGTCATCCTGGGCTTATTTTCTTGACTTCTTTATAACTTCTTTCTCCTAAAATCCCACTCATTTCTTTATGCCAGGTGATAAACACAGCTGGTTTCCATGAAGGAAGGCTGGGATCACCAACATTGGGCTAGTCAAATTAGAGAAGAATTTTGGGTGTGAGCTCAGACTTTCTTAGATAAACAATTTTTGGAACAATTGCCTGACCTTGGAAGCATTTTTTCCGTTTTGTCCCCTGGAACTTGCTACAGAGTTGACAGGTACTTCCAGGTCTTGGACACAGCTGTTGCAAAACCCTGCTTGCTGGTTTGGTTCCCATTAGCAGTGTTAATTCTGGACTCTGCTGCTTCAAGTAACTGCAAATCAAGTCAGCTTTTAGGCATCTGTGTCCTATTTCCCACTCACAGATGAGATTTTGGGCCCCACACCTTAGCTACATCTCCCACTGAGGATACTAGATATAGCTCTCAGAAGTCTGAGGTGATTCTCTAATACCATCTGCTTGAGTTTCCAGAGCTGTACTTCCTCCCAAGATGAGTTGAGAACCAATTTAGTCAGCCAGTCTATGTAGCTTTTAGAGCTAATTTTGGAGGCAGCTATGTAATACCATAGCAGTAAGAGTGCTTGAGTTCAAATCAGGTACTTTCTAACTGTGAGGGCCAGGACAAGTCACTTAACTTTTCTCAGACTAAGTTTCTTCATCTGTAAAACAGGGATAATTATGGTACTGTAACAACAATGCTACTTGCCACTACTGCAGCTGTGTAAGACCAACGAGAACAGCACACAGGAAGGCTGCTAGCACAGGTTCTTTGATCTGCTTTTCTAAGGAAAGCAACTCTAAAGGGTTAACAATCTCACTTCAATCAAACATACATGTATCGTTCACTTAGTTCAGGGGGAAAAGCCAGCACCCTGAACTTCAGAGCAAATACAAACAGAAATTACAATTGGAGACAATATAAACAGAGCAAACACACACACTTAGCAACAGACAGGCCTCTAGCTGTCTGACCAAAGAATTACATAGTAAAAAAAAATCCCACCTTAATTACCATAATAGGCACCTATCTCATAGGGTTTTTGTGAGGATCAAATGAGATAACCTTTGTATAATACTTCACAAATTTTAAAATGCCTCTATATAAATACTAGCTATTATTATTTAAAAAGAGATATTCACTAATATGGTTCTGTATGATACAAAACATCCCTTGAAATTCTGTGACACCCTCATAAGTACAAAGTCTTGGGGAAAGAAAGCTCATCTTTAGAAAGCATATCTGTCAAAGGGGTAATTCACAACTCTTCATTGCTGGAGGCATTTTTCTCTCACTTGGGGGGTGAGCCTTAAGCAAGAAGTTGTATAATAAATTTGAGTCCAGTCTGTCATTAGCTCTCATTCCAGATGCTGTCATCAATTGACCTGAGGAAATCAACAGGACACAGATGGAAGCATAGGAGGTCCAATAGTGGCAGAAACCTTTAAAGCCAGAAAAGTTCTCTTCCTTCCAAAGATGGAGGGAGAGGAATGAGAGGGCAAGAAAGGAAGGAAACCTGGCCAATGCCAAAGCTGAGGCCTCAGTCTTCTCCTCCAAGTGGCTCCTCCTTGTAGGTATATTCCATTTCTCAAATTCTCCAATACCAACTAACTCCATGCTTTTATAACAAGATTTAGATGATGTGATAATTCCTCAGCTAGTTGGGACAGACTTCCTGTCTGATATCAGTTTCTCTTTATGGAATGGCTGTTAAAGACTTTTCATGCTTAAACTAAGGCCTAAGATTGAAATTGAGTGATTGGGCATCTTATCATTTACTTTTAAGTGGGGTTGAGTCAGTCAATCGACCCCACACTTACACAACCATCTCTGGCTTCTTGCCCTCAGAGAGGTTCTATTCTAATAGGAAGACAACACAGATAAAGTAATGGTGGACAGGGGAAAAAGGCTCAGTGTGGACATTCACATGATCGCAAATTAATATATATAGGGCAGTCAACTGACAACCTTTTCCAGAAGTAATGGTAGTATTGATTAACTAGATGGTTTAGAAGTCTGGATGTGATATAAAGGTGAAGCATGGTCTGAGATCTGGAGCAGTCTAGCTAGAATGCACACAATGAACTATTTTGCCATTTAGTCACAAATCAAGAAAGCTGGGACTCAAAAATGAGTGAATGTAACGATTATCATTTTTTTTTTAGTACAGGATGGGGAGATATGGATGGATAGCAGTTCATCTGGGAAATATCTGGAGGATTTTAGTGGATATTAAACTTAATATAAGTTGACAATGTGATATGGCTGCCCGTCTACTAAAAAAAAAATCTAATGTGATCTTAGGTTAAATTAAAAGAACCATAATTTCCAGGTCTGGTAGGTGAGTATGGTTTAATGGATAATGGAATGCACTTAGAACCAGGAAAGTGTGGGTTCAAATCTTGCCTCTGACACTAGTCACATAACCCTGGGCAAATGATTCCACCTTTCTGGGCCTCAGTTTCCTTATCTGTAAAATGAGGACATTGGATTTAACCTTTATGGTCCCTTCTAGCTCTAAATGTGTGATCCTGTGACAGTCCCAGGGTGCTTTGCCCTAGTCAGACCACATTGTTTTAGTTGTGCTCATTTCTAGGCATCACATTTTTAGGAAGGGGCAAAGGGACACATAAGGATCATTTGAAGAAGGATTCTGGGATGTTTAGCCTGGGGAAAACTTGAAGGGGAACTTGATGGGCACTTTTTAAATATTGGAAGTGGTATTATGTGGGAGAGGGAGAAGGCTTTTTTAAAGACCTAGAAAAAAATGGGAGGAAGGTTAATTAGTTTTGGTGGCAGGAAAAAAAAATTCTAACAACCAAATTTATTTAACTGAGGAATGGACTTCTTAGAGAAGTAATGAATTCCCCTCAGCAAGGTCTTCAGGGAAAAGCCACAAGACTCCATGTTGAGTATGTTGTAGAAAGGATTCTTGCTCAGGTTGGTTGGATTAGATGATTTATAAGGTGTCATAGAGAGAATCTTAGAGTCTGTGATTGGTTCATTCTCACTGTTATTTTAGGTTTATTTATTTTATCTTTTTAGTTTTTTTCTTAGGTTTATTTTTTTATTTTTTTAGGTTTATTTATTTTAGGTTTTCTAGCCTGTTTAGGCTACTGAAAATAGTAGAAAGAATGGGATGAATATTTCAAGGATGAGTTCAATTTGTTGTCTTGAGGAGACAGTAGAAGGCTGCATAGATGCTTTTCAGGTAAAATGTCTTAAGACATCTCAGAATATCTGAAGGTTCTGGGGACCCTGGGAAGAGTAGAAATGGACAGATATCCCAACTTCTAAAGAGAATGAAGAGACATTGATTTGCTTTTCTAGGTCAGCAGGATTTCAACTTCGTTTAACATTTTTATTGACATAGGATTTTTCAAGCCCTTGGCACTTTCTGTCGTTTCCAAGAGCCAAAATACTTTAGGAGACCATTGCAGGCACAACCCTCCAGACCAAGAAGGGTTCCCCTAGCAACTGGAAGCATGTAAAACTGTTTAAAACCCAACTATTCAAGTTTTCCTTCATTGTTAATGGGCCTTTCAGGAAGGAATTGGCCAACACTTTAAATTAAGGGTCTTTAAATGCAGATTTTTATTCACATTTAATAAGGCAGTTTTGTATGTTAATTAAATACCAAATGAGTATTAAAAATCCCATATTCAGATGCACTAAAGCTGCCAGAGTTCTGAGCCACTTGCATGGTTGTTAATCCTTAATATAATGAGAATAATAATGGAATGCAAAGAATGATCTCTTCCTTTCAAACCTGCCACTCTCCCCTTCATTCTCTGTGCTAGAATGAATCATTCTGGGAGTGGGTCAGATATGGTGGTATGACTGTGATCTTGTCAGAACAAATCTGTTCTTTCCACCTGTGATGATGGGGACATTTTCAGTCCATAGCTAGTAAATATCTGTATCTATATAAAGCCAGTGGGACAGCTGCACTGGATATAGATCACTATAATTCTATTTGTTCATTTCAATCAATTAATAAGTTCCAACTGTGTACCAGGTGCAATGATAGACATTGAGGACATAAAGACAAAAACAGAAAAAAAGACATAGACCCTGCCCTCGAGGAGCTTACATTCCATTGAGACAAACAACATGTGCATTTATAAATAAATAGAAAATATATAGAAGGCAATGAGGGGAGGGGCATTAGCAGGTGGGGGTCATCAGTAGAAGTCTCATGTAGACTGACACTCATAAACAGAGTTCCAAAAGGTTCTTGGGATTTTAAGGGCAGTTAGGTGGTGCAGTGGATAGAGCACTGGACCACTGGAGTGGTCCAATTGTACCAAGATGTAGAGTGTATGCCTTTGTCAGTTCACCTCAGTCTGTGTCCTTGTGGCATCAATGGAAGAAACTTTTAAAAATGTACAAATTCCTTATTAGAAAGGTGACAGAGTGAACCGCTGTAAATCAATTAGAGAAGGAAAGTCTCATCCCTCACTTTAGAGAACGTGTTTGATGCTGTTGGATTTAGTGACTATTTCATTTATTTCTGACAAAAATTCATAAATTGAAAGCCAAGAAATACCATCTTCGTAAATAATTGTGGTTTCCCAATTATACTAAGTTAATTAACAATAAGTTGCTCGCAGTTCTTTTTCTAGAAATGTTCATGACTTTAAATTTGTAACATCTTTTTAATAGACTCGGAGTATCATTTTCTAAAGTGTTTTAAGTCAAATTTTGCCTATATGTCAATTTATTTTTATTTTTACTGCCACATCAAAGTATAGGATAGATTTCTCTGTGTTAGTAATTTGCTAATATGAAGTTTTCCGTGTTAGTAGTAGTATCAAACCACTAAATTTTAAACTCCTTGAGGGCAGATAATATTTTTATTTTTAAAATTATCTTCATATCCCAGTGCCTAGCACATAGCTATGTTGTTGTCATTCAGTTATTTCTGTCCTGTACAACTCTTAGTGACCCCATTTGGGGCTTTCTCAGCAAAGATACTGGAATGCTTTGCCGTTTCCTTCTCCAACTCATTTCGCAGATGAGGAAACTGAGGCAAACAGGGTTAAGCTACTTGTGCAGGGTCACACAGCTAGTAATTGTCTAAGGCTAGATTTGAACTCTGGAAGATGAGCCTTCCTGATTCCAAGCCCAATGCACTATCCATTTTGCCACCTAGCTGCCCTCTAGCATAGGGTAAGTACTAACAAAATGTCTATTCAGTTGAATCCAGCTAGGTAAAGCACAGAATCCTGAACTATAGAATTAGCAGAAGGCATTAGGGGTAATTGAATTCTTGGGGCTGGGGAAATCTAGTAGATTGTATACCAAAATGAAAACTGAAGATACCTGATTTCATTTTCATCACTCCTATAAATTAGCTGTGTGACCTCAATAGAGTTCCTTGTTCTTCCTGTGATCTCCCCATCTTCTAGCACTCTGAAGATGATAATGCAATAGAGAAAGAACAGGGAAAGAATGTGAGAGAGTTGGTGTTGGGAAAAGGGAGATGCCTTACGAGAATGCAGTTAGGTTCTCTGAAGTAATGGGTTTTTTTTCCCCCAGAAGAAAGGTGTTTTATCATTACAAAGTATAATTTATCTCAGCTTTTTAAAAAATGTAAATGTGCTTGGATTGTGTGTGTGTGTGTGTGTGTGTGTGTGTGTGTGTGTGTGTGTGTGTGTTCGCACACCATTCTGTTACCCACTTGGAATCTCTCACCATGAACAGCTTTTTAGTTTTCCTTTCAAATTTGCAATGTACTTGTTTTGTTAAAAATAACTAGTAACAAGTATTTTTTTAGCTTTATTTTATGAAATAAAGTTCTCCTTATTAGTCCTAGCAAATAGCATCATCTCACTGTTCACCTAGGAACAGTGTGGAGAAAGATAAATGTCCGAACCAAGTAGAACACTCCAATTTATTCAGAATAAGCCTGGTGTCTTCAAAGTGAACAGTGACAGTACTTGCTTCCCAGGTCACCTGGTGCAAGGGAGTCGGGATGCACTTCTAAGAGTGAAGAAGTTGTCATTTCCCATATGCTATACCTCAAACATTATGCTTCTCTCTACCAACCACAAATACAAGAGCTATGCTAACATTTGGCCATCTGGATCTTCCATCATGCAGTGCTTTCATGGCTGGGGCTTGGAGCTGGCTTTTTATTTTAATATACTTATGTGGTTTACAATTAAAGGAATGCCAGTATTAACTAACACTTTTAGAGAAACTATGAAAAGTATAAACCTGGCTTTCTTGTCTTTTGTTAATATTTCAAGTATTGATGATGATGACTTTCTATATCTTTCTAAATATAAAGACCCTCCTTTCCCCTGCCTCTCCCTTTACAAAAAAATAAATAAATAAAAACCTAGCAGTTTTCCTCACATTACCCTCTTTTAGTAAGGTCATTGCTAGGAGTACAGCAGTGAGCAATAAATAGTCTTGAAGAAGTCCAATACTTTAAATCATATGTCCAATTTTAATTACAATGTTTATTTGCCCTTGGTCTGACTTCTTTCAGGAAGCCAAATGGCTTTCCTGACCCTAGGTTACAATATTTAAAGCAATGAAGGACCTTAGTGATTATCTAACATAGCCCCTTTCAGATTTTGAGAAATCTAAAATTGAGAACCCAGAGAAGTTAAATGAATTGGTCGAGGTCACATAGGTTGGAAGTAAAAGAACCCAGGGTCTGAACTCAAATTCTCCTAGTTCGAACCTGATACTCTTTCCGTATATGAAACTTTCTACATGCTTTATGCTGCCTCCTACAAGGTTACGAAAATATTAGTCTTCCTCCTCTGACTCCGTACATCCAATACCCTTTTTAACTATATCATGATTTGTGTGAGGGCCTTGTTAATTTATAACCTTTTTGAATACCACTCTGAACTTTCCTTTTTAGAAAATTCGTGTTATTATTTTGAATTATTACTAAGTTGATAATTCCTACAGAGTTATCTATTTCCATATATTCTGATATATACTATCAGGCCTAAACTTTGCATCTAAGTGTTTAGATGGCCCGTAATGCCAGTGGGCCCCAAATTTCCTCTTTCCATTAGTCACTACTAAAAGCTAAAATTTTACTACTTTGGCTGTTTGCTAATTTCTAAGAGGGCTAACAGATAAGGCTTTGGTTTCTTTCTAGATCCTATCAGTTTTGCTGGACATAGCAATCTCCTTCTCTCCTCAAACTAGTTTGCTATTTAGAACTATCAGGTTCCATTGACCAGCTGCTGGATTCCAACCGCAGAGTGGATCGTATTTCAGAGAGATGTGATCAGTTTCATTCCTCTAAGTGTCACATACTTGGATGTCCCTCAGAATAAAAGATGCTTTCGAAACCAAAGCTATTGTTACTACTTCAAGAGCAGTTAATTGATAGGGAATATAGGCAAACTATATTTCAGCATTCCTCTGATGTACCTACCACTCTACTAACCCTGTCAAGAAAGAAAACAAGGTCTGGCATGACTTGTTCTTGATAAAGCTATGTTGACTTTTTGTGATCACTTCTTCCTTTTCTAGATGCACACTAGCCATCCCTTTAATAATATGTTCTATTATTCTGCCAAGAACTAGTCAAATGACCAACTTATGGTTTACAAGCTCTCTTCTGTGCCTCTTTTCTCTTTTTTGGAAAATTGGGACATTTGCCATTCTCAAATACTATGAGTACCCTTCCCATTCAGTGTTCAGAAATCACTTCTGCCAGTTTTTTTCCTCCCATACCTTAGAATGTAATTCATTTGAACCAGGTGATTCAAACTCATCAAAGGCAATAAGGGACTATCTACCTTCTTATCTAACATATCTTTGTTCCATCCTTTTCAGTACAAGGTTATTTTCCTTGGTAGAGAAAACAGAAACCAAATGAGTTGAGTACCCCTACTTTCTCTCCATTATCAGTTATCACCACTCCTCCACTTACCCTTTCTTTAAACCTCTTTTTTTTCTCAATATAGCAGCAACAACAACCATAAAATATTTTGTTATCTGTAGCTTTCCTTAGCCAGTTTTGGTTTATTCTGAATTTTAACAGTCCAGTCGCTATTCTTAAAGGACTGTGCCATGCTTTTGTATTAATCACCATTTCCTGTCTTTGCTTCCAGCTTCTGCACATATATACATACATATATATATGTGTGTATATATGTATGTATATATGCATGTATATGCATATATTTAAATGTGTGTGTATATATATATCCCTATACATGTATACATGTTACGTCTTTTAAAAATCTTACTTGGCCAATAAATTCTCTGTCCAATCACATCATTTTCTTTCCTTGACCTAGTCATTCTGTTCACATGAATTCATTGGTAGGACCACAATATAATAGGAAGCTGGTTCAAGTGTGGCCTGCTAAGCTATGCAAACAATTGACCGCTTTCTAAATCATCTTTTGTAGGAGAGTGTTCATGAGAATCACTGGTAGATTTGACAGTTTCTGAGAACATAGTGTAGGGACTAAGGAAAGTGGTCCTCTGTTTGCAGGCATCTAAAGACTACCCCATGAACATCTCCTTATGATACTGATCAAGTTTTAAAAAGACAACTGGCTATCGAAACATTTATTTAGTACTTTGGACCTTCCTGTTTCAAACATTTAAAACTGGAAGAGACCTTAGATATCATCTTGTCCATATTCTTCATTTTACAGATAGGGAAACTGAACTTCAGAGACATTTGGTTCTTTGCCCATGGTTGAGTTCTTTGCTGCTAAAGCCCGGGTTTGTTGGTACAAACTAGGCTCTCAGTATAAGTCAATGTAAAAAGAGAAATTCATCTGTGCCAGAGTTCATGGAGTACCATGGTCTTCAAGTTTACTTTCTTTTTCGAAAAGCTGTCTAGTATGAAACTGGAACTTGCTGGGGAGGCGGGGGAGGATGTGGTTGGAGAAATAGTGGCTATTAGGTAATTGCTGGTGTGGGGACTAGATATTCCCCACGTCCACATTCCACAATATAGGAAGTAGTTCTTGGTTTACACCCTTGGGAGAACTGGGTAGCTTTGCCCACTCCCTACTGATATATTGCTTCACTCTAATTCCAAAAGTATATTACACTAATTGTGCTTAGCCTTAAAATAGAAATTCACTTGAATTTCAAAAGCAAGAGATTTACATCAATTATGCAATAGAATTCTACTGTAGAATTTCTACAGTTGAAAAAAAAAGATTTTTTTTTCTTTTGTGAATGGTTTATAAACCATCTCTAGTTTCACCTTTGTTTTACAATGTTCCTTTTGAAATGGATTTTTTTAAAAACGAGCCTTGTGGAGGTTAACAGGAATATTCGGCAAATCCTACTCTTTAGTAAACCAGCCTATCTCATTTCTTAATATATAGGATTTGGAGCAGGAGGGGACTTTAGTGTTTGCAATTGGAGTTCAAATCCAGCTTTAGATACTTACTAGCTGTGTGAACCTGGGCAAGTCACTTGACTACTGTTTACCTCAGTTTCCTTATCTGTAAAATGGGGGTAACAATAGCATGTACCTTCCAAGGTTGTTTTAAGTTTCCAGTGAGATGATAATTGTAAAATACTACCTAGTAAACACCATAGAAATGTTAGCTATTAGTATTATAATAATAGCTAGATGGTGCAGTGGATGGAGAGCCAGGCCTAGAGTCAGGAAGACTCCTTTCCCTAAGTTTAAATCTGGCTTCAGATACTTACTACCTGTGTTACCCTGGGCGAGTCACCTAACCCTATTTGCCTCAGTTTTCTTATCAGTAAAATGATCTGGGGAAGGAAATGGCAAACTGCTCCAGTATCTTTGTCAAGAAAACCCCAAATGGGGTCACGAAGCGTCGGTCTTGACTGAAATGGCTGAACAAAAGTTATCATTACTATTTAATCTAGTTCCTCATCTTACAGATATGGAAAGTGAGATTGGGGACTGCCCATTTCCAGGGCATACGTACGTCTACATTAGATTTGAAGCTGAGTCCATCTTCGTTTCACTGGAGCTTTTTCTGTTACTCCTAATTTTAAACTCCCCCCCAGTCAGACACAGCTTCTCCCAGTTTAAAAGCAAAACAAAATAGAATAAAACTTCAAGACATGTGATGTGTGAGAAGGGACAGATAGCATGCTGCTGTGAAAAGAGTCAGAATTTAAAGTTAGAGAACCTGGGTTCTAATTCCATCTCTGTCACTTATCATATGCTAATTTGGAGCAAATTAAGCTCTCTGAACTTCAATTTTCCTTTCCATCTTTCAAATGAGGGGCTTAGACTTCACCTCTAAGGTTTATTTTAGCTTTGCTCCTATCATTTCTAATAACAAAACAAGTTTTATAAGCACATTGAAGAAAATGAGACTGCAAAGTCTAGGCAGGAGGTTGGAGAAAAGCTGGAAATTAATTTGCAAGGCAGAGTTCATTCAAATTATTGTAGGCTAATCATTTGACTTTTCTAAGGCTCTCTGACATTTAGGTATAATGGTAGAGGTCCCTGAGTGTGTGGTTCAGTTATGCCTATCTCATCTAAAATAAATAAGATGCTACACCCTGATACCTTAACCAAGTGAGAATAGGTCTCAATGAAAGACTCTAGACTAAGTGAAAAGAACCATTGGATGTCCCTGGATGAACTGAAGTGACATTGGACAGGAAATATCTTTAGGTTGGCTATAGAAACCTGGTTGTCCATAATAGATAGAGCCAGTTCCGAAATGTTCTCTCTTGGCATGTTACCCACTTGAAGCTCTTGGTTCTGAGATTGACTCTTATGCTTCATAAACAACCCACAGGGAGTGCCCAGGTTTCCTTGGCCACTTGAAACTTACTCCCTGGGTGACATTGCTCCAGTTCATCTAGTGGCTTTTAAGGACTTTTTGGATTAGTTTAAAGTAGACTCCCCATCCGTGATCTAAAATCTTTGAGTAAGATATTTTATCTCCGGGTTAAGGCATGGGGGAGAGGGTAGCCATAACATCTTATCTCTTATTTTAAATGGGATGGGGACAATCATTGACCCACTCATTGACTCCTATCTTTATACTGGTAGACTACTTTTTTTTTTCTTTCTCGGCATAAGCAAACTGGCATGTGATACTTTGAAGGTGAGTTCTCTACTGGTATAGTAGAGGGGCAGCTAGGTGGGGAAGGGGTAGGGGTAGCTCAGTGGCACAGTGGATAGAGTACTGGGTCTAGAGTCAGAAAGACTTGTCTTCCTGAATTCAAATCTGGCCTCAAATACTTCCTAGCTGTGTGACCCTGCACAAGTAACTTAACTCTGTTTGCCTCAGTTTCCTCATCTGTAAAATGAACTGAAGAAGGAAATGGCAAACCACTCCAGTATCTTTGCTGAGAAAACCCCAAAATGGAGTCACAAAGAGGTAGACGTGACTGAAAAACAACCAAAAAAGGTCAAAAACGTCCTAGGATGGGAATGATTTGCGTTACATTATCTTCTAATTTTCAATGACCTGCAGTATCTTTCCTGCTTTTCTCCAACCACTGACTTCTCCATTCCCCCCTTGTTGTTAGACCCCTTTGCTGCTTTTTCCTCAGTGTGTGGGTGATCTCATCTCTGGCATTTCATGGATGGGGATTTCATGGTGAGTTACTGTTTTGCTCTATTCAAGTCTTACTCACTGTTCTCCAGAATTGAAATGGCCAAGGACCAGGAGTTATGACCACTAAGGAATATAAAGACATGACTTCTTTTCTGGATGGATGAGCTTTTACAGAGAGTCCTGGAAGGAAAGCAGAAGCCATTAAAAGGATATGGAAGTGGGAGAATAGAGCCTAACTGCTTATCTTAAACAGCTAGAACCAGACCCAATGGTGAGAGCCCCCATTCAGCATGGGAAATGGTTAGGCCATATATCTTAATGTAACTTTCCCATACAGTGCACATAAGTATGGGACAGAGATATATGTTCATGGTTACTACTAGTATGACTTTGAGCAAGTCACTCTATTTCCTGGTCTTTGTTTCCTCATTGGTGGAATGAAATGGTTAGCCCAAATGGCCCCTCTGGTCCCTTTGAAGTTCCAGATCTTTGATCCCAGGATAAAATGCAGTTGGGATTTGCAAGAAGTTATGCCAGCATAAATTAAGTTCTTACAGAGACAAGTAAAGATCTCTCTCTCTCTCTCTCTCTCTCTCTCTCTCTCTCTCTCTCTCTCTGTCTCTGTCTCTGTCTCTCTCTCTGCCTCTCTGTCTCTCTCTCTGTCTCTCTGTCTCTCTCTCTCTCTTTCTCTCTCCCTCTCTCTCTCTCTCTCACACACACACACACACACACACACACACACACACCCCAAAAGAGAAAGTTCTCACTCCTAATTCTTTTCCTCTCCTTGAGATGCCTGTGCTCTGACATCCACTGTCCTGCTTAGTGAATCCCTGACCAGGATCACCAAATCATGAGGGCTGCCAGTGATGCTCATTTCACTACCAGCTGAACTCACTCTCTGGACTTCTCTGTCTCCTCACCTCTGTTCTCTCTCCACCACCCCACCCCAGCTCCCCTTTATGTTTTGTCTTTATTAGAATGAAAGTAGGAAACATCTTAGTTGCTCATATTTGTACATCTGGTACTTAGCCACTTGAACCCTGTTTGCCTCAGTTCCTCATCTGGAAAATGAGCTGGAGAAGGAAACAGCAAACCACCCCAGTACCTCTGCCAAGAAATCCCCAAATGGGGTCACAAAGAGTCATACACTACTGAAACAACTCAACACCAACAACAACTTAGTTACTTAACACAGTGTGGCACATAATAAGCACTTAATAAATGCTTGTTCTGTCTATCTGTCTGCTGCCTGCCTGTCTATCTATCTATCTATCTATCTACCTATCCAACCATCATCTATCTATTTATCTATCTACCTATCCAGCCATCATCTATGTCTGTCTGTCCATCTATCTACCTGTCTAATCTATCTCTCTGAAGCCTTTTCTCTAGGCTCCTGAAGGTGACTTACCCCAATCCTCATCCCATTGCAATCCCTGGACAAGATGGCATTTGGAAAATATGAAAAAATGACATGCCATCCTTGACGTCCCGGACTTGGTCCAGTTCTAGCTTAGCCCCAGAGACATGAGTCTACACTGAAATCAGTCAACCTTAGATGGAGGGGTCTGCATAGGTCAAAAATGACTGGGAAATTGATTTGGGGATTTGGAGGTGTTTTGAGGGAGTCCCAGGATAATAGTAGTGGGGCTGGACTTAATACTTCTGCTTTTTCCTCACCTACCTCCTCCTTTGTATTTAGGATAAGAAAGTCTAGGATAAATCCTGAATCCATGACTCACAACCTTGGTAATTTTGGACAAGCAATACAACTTCTCTGGGACTCAGTTTCTTCATCTGTAAAATTACAGAGTTGAACCGGAAGGTCTATAAGACCTCTTCCAGGTCTAAATCCCATGATCCCAAAGCACTTCTAAGAGAAGACCTGAACTGAGGATTATTAAGAACTAGACCGGACCCCAAGGGTCCATCGGGGTCCAGACCTGAGGAACTTGCTCCATGGTAGAAGCATTTATTAAGCACCCACTATATACCAGGCACTGTGCTAAGTACTTTATAAATACTATATCATTTGATCTTGTCACTTTGCTGTGGGGCCTCCTTTTGAGTCTTGAGTTTTCACAAGTCATTGAGTTGCCCAAAATAGAAAAATGCATAAG